>NW_023243439.1:0-1561 GCF_002007445.2 Ailuropoda melanoleuca
AATATTTTTTATTATATTATGTTAGTCACCATACAGTATATCCCTAGTTTTTGATGTAAAGTTCCATGATTAAATCCTGGAGCCTTAAGAAGTTCTCCAAGAGAAATCAGAGGATGATACTCATGAAAAATCTCTACAAATTAACAATAGATATCTATGTCATCCTCAGATTTGATTGATATTCTGGCAAAAATATTTGAAGAACTGAGAACTTAGATTCTGCAAAAATTAGTTTTAAAAATATATCAGCTTGAAAAGGGCACCTAGAGTGTTAAATGGAACAAAGAAAAAGGAAATCCAAGTAGAGACCTGGTAAATTTTTAAAGCATTAAGAAACAGTTCTGAAGACATGTAGAAATGAAAAGCAATTTATTAAAAATTAAGAATTGGCCTTCTTAAGAGCAGCAAATAATATATGAAATCACTGGATTAATATTTATCATGTTTTAAAGGTAAATAATTTATTATTTTTGATATGGAATAGTCATAATAAAATGAACATATGCTGGGCCACAAAAATCCTACAATTTAATAATTAAACAATGAACATCACTTGGACTGTATGGCCTATCTAGAATATAATGAAGCTGCAAGTCACAAACAAATGGAGGTTTTAAAAATATCTTATTTCTGAAAATAGTAATATATACCCCACTGGCAATAGAGAAAAAAAAAACTTAAAAGAGATTATAGATTACTTAGAACTGAATTACTGTAATAGAATATGTAGGAAACAGCTAAAGGGAAACTTTTACATTGGAAGACATTTTTCAGAAATAAAGTTTGAAAACTATGATCTGTCTTTAACTCTAAAAGACTAACTCCAAAAAGATTTAACTCCAAAATACTAAGACTATACCCCTCAAGATAAGAAATAATAAAGAAAAAGACATAAATAAATAAAAGAATGAAGAAATAATTGAAGGGAAACCACAAAATCTTAAATGACTCATCAAATATATAGTACTTCCCCACGATTTCATTTTAATCAAAATTAACATGCTGTTTCATCAAAAAAATTTTTTTTGGAAAAAATTCTTAAACAAAAACAAATTTTCTCATATACCAATACTGAACACACTATAAATTTACTCAAGTGTAATATTTTGGTGTTTAACTAATAAATTAATAGTAACCTGAAAATACTGACCCTTCTCTTAGATACTGCAAAAAAAATACCCAGCTATCTATCTATCCATCCACCCATCTGTTATCTATCTTTTCTCCCCAGTTCAGGAATACCACCTTAAAACACAAACATCAAACAAAAACCAAACAAATAGACTTGAGAAACACTCTATTTGAAACTGGGCTCCCCATGAGGTTCAAATCTAGATTTAAATAATAATTTCCAGTTTTCTAAATCTAATTCTTCAGTGTCAAATGTACCATGTAGACCTTGTTACAACTCCAATAATTTTGTACGAATATTCTCCTCACTAAATTTCTCCCTGTAACAGAAACAAACACGTATGTGTTGGCAAAATCTTCAACATATAATTTAGCACACACTTAGCAATTATTTGTCTAAAACTATTTCATCCCCATATCAGAATTTTGT
>NW_023243440.1:0-1561 GCF_002007445.2 Ailuropoda melanoleuca
AACAGGCAGTCAGACCCAGGCAGCCCCGCTCACCAAGTAGCCCGAATCACAGAGTCAACATAACTCCACAGGGGGAGGGGGAGCTCCCCTTTCCAGCCCCACAGAGGCAGCAAAGGCCTGGGGAGAGCCAAGCCGTGGCTCACATGCTGTGGGAGGCAGCTCTCCCCAAGGCAGCCAGGCCGAAAATCCAACCTGACATGGAGACACAGGGCTTCGAGGATTATCCCTGGAGATTAACAGAAGCCTTCCCTGAAACCTGCCCTCAAAGCAGCCCAGTCTGGGGGGTCCTGTCACACAGCAGGCGGGGGGGAGTGGGCAGAGAAAGAAGGACCCACCCTCCTCAAACAGGAGGACGAGGACCAGGATGCCCACCAGCCAAGGCTCGCTGGGCTCTGCATCCGGCCACGGGGAGCCACAAGCCTCTCCCTGCTCAGATCTTGCTCACATGTGGCCTCCCGTGATCTCTCGTGATTTCTCAGGATCTCGGTCTGCGCAGGTGAAAGCCTCAGTGAAGGCCAGTCAGACGAAAGGCAGGGAAACGGCCCCCAGACACGTCCTGCTACACAGGCAGCACAACCCAGGGGGGCAGCTTCCCTCTCCACACTGCCCCCTGCCGGGGGGCCCGGCTGGCACAGCGTACTTCAGACCCGGGACTTGAAGGCAAGCAGAGCCACAGCTAGCAAGCTCTGCCCAGAGCCCAGGGGCACAGGGAAGAAAGAAGGCTCAGGAGGCGGGGTCCCAATTGAACCAGGGCAGCTCCGCTGGGTCTGTACTGAGTGTGTTGGACAAGAAACAGCACTTCTTTCTCAAACAACCCACTTCCAGGCCCCAGCCCCTTCCCTCAGGCTGGCTAGCAAGTCTCTGGAGGGGCGTCTGCCCGGGGACGGGGGTAGCTGCAGCTTTCACCTCCCAGGCCTGCCCCGCCCCATCTCCTTCTAGTCAGGGCCGGAGAGGAAAAGCCTGGTCTCCCCTGCCTTCTCTGAAGAAACCTCAATTCTCCTCAGAAGGCTCGGGCTTTGGGAACAAAAACGAAATTCTAGAAAAAAGACAGTTCTCAGCCCTGAATTTGTGGACCCGGATTCATACCCCTTAAAGGAACTTTATATATCGGGGGCTCATTCAAGATTCATTTCTTAGAATCCCACAGCTTTGCAAGGAAAGAAGAAAGGGAAAGCCTGGCCCCAGAGGGCCATGCAGGGGTGGGTGGGGGCAGTTTGAGGGAAAGGGAGTGCGGTGCAGGGTCCTTCCTTCTCCACTGTCAGGCCCAAGCCGCAGGAACGTGGGGGTTGGGCAAGTGTGTGGCAGATATGCGAGGCAGGACGAGCAGCATGGGGACAGCAGGGACCCCAGCCAGACCTGGGCACCACCTCCCCTTGCCCAGGCCCTGCAGAAGCCGCTCCTTCCCCTCCTTTCCCTCTCTGCACCGCCCGCAAGAGCCCAGCACCCTCCCCTCCATATGCCCATCGTGAAGGGAAGCCACGTTCCAACAGCTGCTGAAAAATCAAGACACAGAAAACACGGAGAAAGGAGTCCTGTTCCAACACCGCAAAGCTCCCTGAGG
>NW_023243441.1:0-1560 GCF_002007445.2 Ailuropoda melanoleuca
AAAGCAGGGGGAGTGGGAGAGGAAGAAGCAGGCTCATAGTGGAAGAGCCTGATGTGGGGCTGGATCCCATAATGCCGGGATTATGCCCTGAGCCGAAGGCAGACGCTTAACCGCTGTGCCACCCAGGCTCCCCCAATGTTCTGTAGTTTCTAATGCTGTTGCCGGCCCACTGCCATCCACCTCCTGCTCTACAGCTCCCTGAAAAACTAACACTCTAGTCCTTCTTCTCTCCGACATATTTCTATAACACTTGCTGGCTCTTTCTACTCTTGGTCCCTGAATGTAGACATCTTATTACTACAAAGTTTTAGCACACTTTTTCTCTAAAAATCCTACCTTATAAATCTCTCATGACTTGTCCACTTACTTGAGCCTTAAGTTATACCCATAGTCCTAATTGTTATCCTTATAACGCTAGCTGCATGCCAGGCATTTCACATTTTTCAAATATAAAACCAAGTAGTATGGCGACCACTTTAGTTAGATATTTTATGCATTTTACATTCTAGTAAATTTTAAACATTTTTTCATATTTCATGTCTCTTACATGCTAATCAATAAGAATTGAATGTTATACTTAGTTTATCTTATTTGTCATGTGTAGTTTATCTTTTTGACATGTCTATCAGAGAAATGGTCCTGCAACCTGACATAAAAGTGTCAAAGCAATATTTTGCCAATTTGTCTGTTTGAGAGTTGGATTTTTGCTCAATTCCTAATGAGAATTAACATAACTTGCTGATGCTGGTTCTTCTTCTTCTTTTAATCACTAACATTTTTCTCAAGGCCTCACATACAATAGGAACTCAATCAAAATTTGTTGAATAAATGAGTAAATGAACGAAGAAACTCAAATTCAATTCAGAGATTCAGAGTAAGCATAACTGATGTTCTTCAACAAATTACTTTAACAATATGGTAATTTTCCCACTTGTGGCTGAGTTTCTGGAGTTTAATTCAGTCAGAAAGAGAGATACATATTCCCTTGAGAATAAATGAACCTTTCTCATCTATGTTAGTAGGAAATTTCACTGTCTTTAGTTTCACAAAAACATCCAACGGTAATGTCCCTAATATTTTAAGGATCGTGTTGTCTTCATAGCACTGGATGTTAGGATCAACTACACAGCCCCTATTGGGTGGTTATCATGTTGGCCTTTAAAGCTACAACAGTCATCTTTGTGGAGGAATTTTCTTCTAACCTGCAATGGTAATCCTCACTGTTACTAATTCCAGTGCTGAGAATTATAGGCAGCTTAGTCCTGAGCCACGGGTTGTACTGTATGCAATATTCTTTCTTAATTGTCCAGCTGAATTACAAAGTACATCTTGATCAAGACAACAGTTATTTCAAGTGGTACTTGTATCTGTAGATTTCATTTTGTACATATCCCCAGTACCTGAAGTGTGTCAATTCAAATCTCACTCACTGATATCTGCATTAGACACACTCATTTTTTTGCTCCAAACACCTATCTTAAAATATAAAACACAGGGGCGCCTGGGTGGCACAGCAGTTGAGCGTCTGCCTTCGGCTCAGGGCGTGATCCTGGCGTTATG
>NW_023243442.1:0-1561 GCF_002007445.2 Ailuropoda melanoleuca
TGTCAGATAAATAAATAAAATCTTTAAAAAAAAAAAAAAAGATTTTTTTGGTGGAACTGTCATCTTTAGTTTAATTTATATTCTATCTTGGAATGGAATGAAATTGAAAAGGCCTACCTGCAGTTTTGTGGCTGGGATGTAAATCTGATGATGCATTCAAAAGATCATAAATACAGACTATTTATAAAAAAATGTGTCAAAAATATTCTGAATGGAGGCGAAAAGACAATACCCTATGAAAATACTTGGGCCAAAGTGTATGTTCCACAAAGATGAAACTTAGAATTGAGAGTATTTTCTCAATTAAGAATACTATAGTATACAGAAAGAATCAAATATGTTAAAATTTTCAAACTTACTGAATACAAATGTATTAGGATGGTAGACAATCCTACCAATGGGGGTGCCTTGGTGGCTTTGTTGGTTGAGCGCCTGCCTTTGGCTTGGGTCATGGTCCCAGAGTCCCGGGATCGAGTCCTGCATCAGCCTCCCTGCTGAGGGGAGAGCCTGACTCTCCCCGTGCCCCTTGCCCCACTTGTTCTCTCTCTCTCAAATAAATAAATAAAATCTTAAAAAAAAAAGAAAGATGGTAGGCCATGTTACAGAAGAAAAACAACCACACTGAAGGTACATTCTCTGGGAAAACAGCAGTGCCAACAGTGCGGGGCGAGGATCCAGAGAAGGCCCCCCTGCTGTGAGCCATGCTTGCTGGCTTCTGACCCTTGCAGAGAGCCCTCTCCTTGATTCTGTGCAGGACCGGAGACTTGCTCCTGTCCAACAGACTGCAGTGGGTGTGACCCGTGCAGTCTTCAGAGCTAGGTCACAGGAAACCTCATAGCTTTCTTCTAGGCTTCTGGAGAAGCCAGCTAACAGAACAATCCATACCCCTGAGACCACTATGTTCCGAGGAAGGCCAAGCCAGCCAGGGGTGGGGGTGGGGTGGGGAGAGCCACATGGGAGGCACAGAGTGCAGACGCCATATTCAACACGACCCAGCTGCCATTGGAATACATCTGCATTAGGAGACCCCCAGAAGAACCATCCAGCTGAGTCTGGTCAACCCAGAGGACCATGAGAGAAAATCAAATTATTTGTGCCACTAAGTTTTGGTGTGGTTGGTTGTGCATAACCAGAACACAGAAGATCAGAGACAAATATAGCTGATAAACTGATTAAAAGTATCTGAATGTATGCCAAAAATAATTCTCCTTCCTTCCCCTTCCTTCCTTTCCCCCCCTTTTTCCTTCCTTCTTTCCTCCCTTTCTCTTTCTCTCTTTCTTTCTTTTCTTTCTGCAGGCTCTATGCCCACCGTGGGGCTTGAACTCACAACCCCAAGATCACGAGCTGCATGCTCTACCGACTGAGCCAGCCCGGCACCCAAGCTTCTGCTACTTTTAATGTTCACATAATCAATGTAATTTTTAAAATTTGCTTTAATATGCATAAATACACTTTTTAAAGGTAATATTTTTTTTTTAAAGATTTTATTTATTTATTTGACACAGAGAGAGAGACAGCCAGCCAGCGAGAGAGGGAACACAAGCAGGGGGAGTGGGAGAGG
>NW_023243443.1:0-1561 GCF_002007445.2 Ailuropoda melanoleuca
CACACACACACACACACACACACTTAGTATGTCAAGTAGTAATAAGTGCTATAAATAAAAATAAGCCTTCAGCAATACCAAATGGCCAGCTGGAGGGAGGGCATGGTGTCAATCTCAATGAATGGTCAGAGAAAGTCTTCCTGAAAAGTGAGCATTTGGACAGACTTGAAGGAGAAGAGGACAAGACTGAAGCATGAGGCCATCAAAGGTAAGAGTTTTCCAGCAGAGAGAAAAGCACTGGCTACAGAACCCAGTTAAGAGAGAAAAACACATGCTGAAATGAGGATTAAACAGATTCTGAAATACTGGGGAGGTCATCTGCATGTTTATGAATAATAGTCTCTTCATATTTTCTGTTATAAATCCGAATAAAACAACATTTTCTAAAAGACTTATGGGTTGGAATAGTTGGTGTAATTGGCTTTTGTCTATTTTACTTTCATAACCTGCAAGAAAATGAGTGTGTGCAAAAGCAAAAATAAAAAGCTTATTTGTTCTGCATGGTGGTACTAATCATGGATACTTTGAGATAGTAGATGAAGGAAATGTCTATCTAATAAAATTAAAAGACTTTTTATTAATGATGTTGAGCAATAAAAAGCCCTCACAGATAAATTTTTAAATACCTTTTAAAATATAAGATTAATTCTGTCTCTGATGTTATTAGCATTGAATTAATCTAGGAATAAAAATAAGCTCCTTTCCACACAATTTTGTAAATGTGGAAAATATAAAGCATTACAGGTTCATTAAAAAGATTTTTGAAGTGTTTCATTAGAACTAAGATTTCTCTGGGTAGAGGACATAAACAGACATTTCTCTCATACAGATGGCCAACAGACACATGAAAAAATGCTCATCACTTGGCATCAGGGAAATACAAATCAAAACCCCAATGAGATACCACCTGACACCTTTCAAAATGGCTAAAATTAACAACCCAAGAAACGACAGATGTTGGCAAGGATACTGAGAAAAGAGAACCCTCTTACACTGCTGGTAGGAATGCAAGCTGGTGCAGCTACTCTGGAAAACAGTATGGAGGTTCCTCAAAAAGTTAAAAATAGAACTACCCTATGCCCCAGCAATGGCACTACTAGGTATTTATCCAAAGGATACAAACAGTGATTCAAAGGGGCACATGCACCCCAATGTTTATAGCGGCAATGCCCTCAATAGCCAAAATATGGAAAGAGCCCAGATGTCCATTGACAGGTGAATGGATAAAGAAGATGTGGTGCGTGTGTGTGTGTAAATATATATATATAATGGACTATTACTCAGCCGTCAAAAAGAATGAAATCTTGCCATTTGCAGCAATGTGGATGGAACTAGAGGGTATCATGCTAAGTGAAGTCAGTCAGAGAAAGACAAATACCATATGATTTCACTCATGTGGAATTTAAGAAACAAAACTGATGAACATAGGGGAAAGGAAGAGAAAAATAAAATAAGATGAAAGCAGAGAGGGCGACAACCCATAAGAAGCTCTTAACTAGAGGAAACAAGCAGGGTTGCTGGAGGGGACGTGAGGGGGGGGATGGGGTAACTGGGGGGTGGG
>NW_023243444.1:0-1175 GCF_002007445.2 Ailuropoda melanoleuca
TCTGTCAACTAAAATTTTTATTCTCCATAATAAATGTTTACTAAGCCGTGGCTTCCTTGAAGGAAAAAAAAAATGGATCGATTCAAAATTGTTAAGTAACATACGTGAATTTTAAATTACCTTCCTTTACAATCGGGTTGGGGTGAGTTTAAATTTAAAGTATTAAGATATCTGAGAATGCATAAATTATCTCATTCAAACCACCATACTTTTACATTTTGATGGGGTATTTTAAAAACTCCCTCCAAGTTGCTCAGCTGTATTTTTTCCTATTTCTAGTTGTGCAGTTTGGATTATAGAGTCTAGTCTAGTATCTAAGCACCTGGCTTCTAGCGTCAGATTGTCTGGAGCCAGATCTTTGCTTTATCACATGTAAGCTGTGTGACTTTCCGCAGCTATAAAACAGTNAGCAGCTACAAAACAGTCCATATTTCAACATCCCCATTTATTAAGTGGAGATACTAATAGACTGGGGTGTTACATAGGTGAGATAACACATATTAACGTTTGGCACAAAATATGTACACGAGAAATGTTAGCCTTTCCTATAGAGCTGGCCATGGCTTTATTCCTACATGCCAGTGGTCTTTCTTGATTAAAATTAGAGTTTGCTGCAGAAGGGTGAGAATTTTCATTCAGGTTTCCTCTATGTTTATGATGTGGTTTGTTTGCCTNCATGA
Source organism: Ailuropoda melanoleuca (assembly GCF_002007445.2). Taxonomy (NCBI): domain Eukaryota; kingdom Metazoa; phylum Chordata; class Mammalia; order Carnivora; family Ursidae; genus Ailuropoda; species Ailuropoda melanoleuca. The sequence goes on from NW_023243444.1 coordinate 681, forward strand.
TGTGGTTTGTTTGCCGTCATAATTTTTGCTCCGTTCATGTTTAAACTTCTTCCTTAGAGTCTTCATTCATTCTGTGATCTCAACTTTCATATTTATGACAATAAATTATACTATTAAATCTGAAAGTGTCATCTAGACATTTGTTAATAAATAACAAGTATAAAATAATTAGTATTTATTGAGCATGTGTTATGTGCAAGGAATATTTCCAAGTACTTTATGTTAATTATTTTGTTTAATTCTCAAAATAACAATGTTAGTTAGGTATTATTATCATTAGTCTCATTCATAAATGAGAAAAGAAGGCTCATCGAGATTGGCCAAGACCACTTAGGTCTTACGGAACTGAGCAGAATTTTCTGTGTTATTATCTAACTATGAAGCCCATACTCAGAACCTCTACATTCTACCTTCTTATATTTCGATTGACTATCCCTCTATCATTTCAAAATATACAAACTCACTTTTTTTCTTCCCAAACTGACCTCTTTCTAA
>NW_023243445.1:0-1561 GCF_002007445.2 Ailuropoda melanoleuca
TTACAAAACAATGAATATGATCAAAGGAGATTAACTACCCTTCCTCAACCCTCCCCTTGCTTGAGTCTTCCTCCAGCTCTATTTTTTCTTCTTTTCGATTTGGATTTATCCTTCCTTTACTTGAATATATATATTTTTATATATATTCATATTCCTCACATATGACAATGTCTAAGATGAATACTTCATGAATACAAGAAACATGTTCTCCAGTTTGCTTTTTCTACCTTAATAATAGATGTTGAAGATCAGCCACATAGGACTATGAAGATGTTTCCCATTTCATGTGACAGTGGTGCCATATTCCACTGTATGGATATACCTTAGTCTATTTAATTAGTTCCCTAAGATTTGAATCTTCTCTGTGAGCTTGAGTGAGTGATGTAAACTTTATGATCCTTGCCCAGAGAGCAATGCCTAGCTGACAATAGTGGCTCAGTAAATAGATGAAGAAACCCTGGCTGGACAACATTATCAGAATTAAAAAGAGAAAACACATATAAATATATATGTAAAGAGCTTAAATCAATCACTGGAATATAATGAGTCCTTAATATAGATAACTTGACATTATTGTTGTTTTGCTATTATTTATTTTTTACCTGTAGTCCTTAATCAATAACAAAAGAGTATTTACAGGGACACCTGGATGGCTCAGTTGGTTGAATGTCTGACTCTTGATCTCAGCTCCAGTCTTGTTCTTGGGGTCGTGAGTTCGGGCCCCATGTTGAGCTTGAAACAAATTTGTTAAGGGGGTAGATTTCACGTTAAGTGTTCTTAATACATTTAAAAAGGGAAAAAGAGACTATATAGCTGTATATCTTTTGGGGGGTTACTATTTGAACCAACCAACTTTAGAAATTATGATACAATCAAGGAAATATGAACACTGATAGATATTTTTAAATAATAAGAAATTATTATTGATTTAAGTGTAATATTGTGTTCCATTTTTTAAAGAATCCTTATCTTTTAAAATGTATATTAAAATTATTGAATGATAAATTAAGTCAATTATTTCATTGAGACGATGATTGGGCTTGCTTCCAGTTCTGATATTTATCTCACAAATGTTCAGGCTTGTTTGCAGGTTTGTTGGAGTTGAAGTCCCTGAGGTAGAAAACCAGAATGGAAAGGGAAAGAGAAGGTCATCTAATTGTCCAGTTCTGAACATCCTCATATCTGGGTGGCAGCAGAATCACGGGGCTCATGACTGAACCATTCTCCAGTTGCTAGGTTGGTAACTGTGCTTTGTTCAGGGACTCATCAAATAGTTGTTAAATTAACTATAAATTACTGATGAAATATGATTCATCAGAAACAGGTATGTCCCCCAGCTTTAGAATGACCTGATAACTTGTAGCTAATTCATTCTAATTCATCCCAGAGTCCTAGGCACCCTCAGTGCTTTGACACCATTGGTTTTACAATCCTCTCTGGCAAAAGTAGGTTGAGCCCTTCACTGTATAGCTGTTTGTGCACATGATAATGTGAGCTACTGAAGATAGCTGAAGCCACATCTCCACACCAACAATTTAGAAGGCTCTTGACTTCTAGGAAC
>NW_023243447.1:0-3689 GCF_002007445.2 Ailuropoda melanoleuca
AAAAAAAGCGCTCCAAATAAAAACGACCTGTGGGCTTCCTTTGTAGAAGAAATTTATGCCGTTCCAGGCATTAGGGATTAATGATAGCTAACAGCGAAAGAGGAGGAATGAACATTAAAATACTGTGCCTAACTTTCCTGACTACCCCAAGGCTACAGGACAAACAGAATTGTCTAAATNGAATCGTCTAAATTTTCTTGAAGGTAAGGACTAGGTATTTATCATTAAGCAAATATGGTATTTGGGGATTGCATCTGATTTTGTCACATTAGTATTCAGAATATTTCTTATAGCTTTAAAGGAGAAAAGACAATATTAATGGAAGTAAGAGAAGAAAGAAACAAAAAGATATCCTTTGTTTATAATAGCTCAGAGAATCTCTTTCCTTGTATCTTGTTTCCAAAATTACACATGGTCATTCACAGGACATATAATTCCGCTGTTGTCATTTGTGATGAACAAAATCCAAGATTTTAATGAAAGTTTTATTGTAATTATTTTAAAGGGAAGAGATTCAAATGTAATAGGTTCTCGAAAATTGAAATATCTCATGAATACAGGTTTATTTCATGGATCTCTCCTAAATCTATTCAATCCACTTGATTCCTATTCATTTTAATTCATTTAAAACTTGTTCAGTTTATTTACTACCTGAGATCTGAGCCTCCATTAGCATTTTAGCACTTGCATGGATCCTTCTTAGTTCTCTTCCTATCTGTTGTTTAGGATGTAATGCTTTCTACTGGCAGTTACCTAAAATTTTTTATTTTACTTACCTAGTGAAAAGATTCTTAAGGCAAGAAGCTGTGTGATATGGCCTGTATCTTCCAAAAAAGCAGAAAGACAGAAAAATTTTCCTTTCTTCCCTTCTAAGTTATTTGGCTGGTCTAATTATTAAATGGAAGTAAGATTAACAGGAAAAAACATTTTGTATGTACATGAGCCTCATAAAAATATGACACCCAATAGGCAGTCAGGTAATTGAGGCTTACATAACATCCTGAGTTTAGGAAAGAGGTAGGGGTCTAAGAATAGAAAGGGGAGGAAGGCCATTCACAGGAAGGTAAGAGGAGATGGTTGGAAAACAAAGGTTGCTCTCTTCAGATAAGTTGCTTATGTAAAAAGGAATCTCTGGCAACAGCTGTTTTCCTGGTACAGGACCCTTTTCCAGTTTAAGTTTAGGCATTTCTAGGGGGTGGGGTGGGGGCAGATAAAGAGCTTTTCCTGAATCTGCTGGATTTTTGATTGCCTTTAGCTCAAAATAATGCTCATGCCAAGGTAGCCTATGATGAGGTGACAAATTCTGCTCCTCTTCAGTCCTGCCTTTGAAACTTCAAATAAGTTTCAGAGTACAGAAGCTAAATTGAGAGATTGCTCCATATCTCATTAGAGCAGTCTGTGTTGACAAATAGGTCGGTTCAGTTAAAAGTTGTGTTTCATTTCAGAAGGAAGTGATCCCACTGGTCTCCCAAAGTTAGGCCTATATTGTATAAGCAGTCNGCCGGTCTGTGTTGACAAATAGGTCGGTTCAGTTAAACAGTTGTGTTTCATTTCAGAAGGAAGTGATCCCACTGGTCTCCCAAAGTTAGGCCTATATTGTATAAGCAGTCAGGTAATTAATAAGTGGCATTTCTATGGAAATAAAAGTAACACAAAGGGTAATGATTGGGGCAAATTTAAACCCAGTGACTGAGTCCTGAAGNGGGGTAATTAATAAGTGGCATTTCTATGGAAATAAAAATAACACAAAGGGTAATGATTGGGGCAAATTTAAACCCAGTGACTGAGTCCTGAAAGCTGCCAGACAAGATTTNGGCTGCCAGTCAAGATTTCTAGACATCATGCTCAAAGCTTCTTCAAATAGAGTGAGGGCAGGCAGTGGCAATATGACAGATTTTTCTAGTCCACAGTTTGAATGTCCCTGANTCTAGACATCATGCTCAAAGCATCTTCAAATAGAGTGAGGGCAGGCAGTGGCAATATGACAGATTTTTCTAGTCCACAGTTTGAATGTCCCTGATGATGTCTTTGGGTACACTGGTAAACTTTCTGAGTGAACCAAAGAAGATTGTGTGAACATAAGTTATTGTGTCATTTCTCTAAAGTTTATATCAAGTTGTTAGCTTCAGTTTGCAGTGTTTCAGGAAAAAAAGGCAGTTTTAGTTCTCAGTGATTCCAAGTCAAAAGGATGGGGGGAAATTGGGAACATTAGTTTGAAGTGTCATAGCCAGATATTGGAGAAAACTGGAAGAATTCAGGATCCAGCTGGGTTACAGGTAAACAGCAAAACCTCAAAGCCAGTAACAGCACTAGATTCTAATATCTATAAGATGTGTGGCTGACACATAATTTTTCTCACTAAAATCACCTTCATTTTGACCAGAAATAGCCAAATTAACACTACTTTGCTTATAAAATAAATCTAGTTTTGATAAACTAGTCCTAATTATTTACATACAGGTAGCGAGAATAGTGAATGGCCAGATAGACTCAAAGTTTCCTTTGCTGGAACTTTTTCACAAGGAATCTCAGATTGAAGGCCAGGAAGCCAAGCCAAGGTCTTGCTATCAGACTTCACCTGCAATACCCATAGATTTGTGTGAATTCCTCTCTTCAAGGTCCCAAATATATCCCAAGGTTCTTACACCTGCCAGAAAGTGACCTTTCCTACTCACCTGGCCAGGTTGCCAGAAACTCTATAGGCAAGGGACTTTACTGGCTCCATAAAGTCAACCTTAGTTATCTAAAGTTGTCTGGCATATCTGATTCTATGCTCATCTCTCTCAAATATTAAATTCCAGTCAAAGCTTTCATAATATAACCATTGTTTCCAATTTTATCATGTTATAAGGAGAACAGACTCTTATTGAAATGCAAATAAATATATTGCCATGAAGTAAGAATATTTACTTACTAAGATTTTCAAATTCTGGAGGGATCAGGTAGGGAGATAAGTAATTATTTCAACTTTGTTTACAAAGGTACACTTAACCAAGTTGCTCTAAAACATAGGTAGGTTAAGAGAAAAAGTTTTCTTAAATTCAGAAAAGCAAAATGTTAAAAATCAACAATGTTTCAAACAAAAAAAGGTCATAAAAATTATAACCATCTTATCAGTTCATTCATTCCCATTAATTCATTCTTTGTCATTTTCTTTTTAAAGATTGTATTTATTTTGAGAGAGCGCACATGCGTGCGTGTGCACATGAGAGTGGGGGGTGGAACAGAAGGAAAGAATCTCAAGTAGACTACACTCTGAGTGTGGGGCCTGACGTGAGGCTCGATCTCATGACCCATGAGATCATGATGTGAGTCAAAATCAAGAATTGGCTGCTCAACCGACTGAGCCACACAGGCACCTCTCATTCTTGTTCTAGAATCCAGTTTTTTCATTAGTTCTGAAAAATCCTTACCTAGTTTAGTTTTATGATCTTAAAGTTATCAGAAACCTGTGCTTGCCAGAGCCCTTTCCATGAATACCCCTGAATGAAGCACTTTCACAAGAATACTTTTGCATGGGCATCAGAGTAACCAATAATTGTAAACATGACAAGATACTTTAAAATGTCAATTGTTAAAGACCAGGTGATGCTTTTTTTTTTAAGGCTTTATTTATTTATTTGACAGAGATAGAGACAGCCAGCGAGTGAGGGAACACAAGCAGGGGGAGTGGGAGAGGAAGAAGCAGG
>NW_023243447.1:9670-11874 GCF_002007445.2 Ailuropoda melanoleuca
TTTTTTTTTTTCCAAAGAAAATCCCACGAATCTGGAGATTTTCCTATTTTTATACTTATTTTAATCTCCCAGGTTTGGAACTTAACTGTCTGCTTGTACTCTTTCCTGAACTTTCCTCAGTATACAACCATTGGCAAATGGTGTGCATTTTCTCACCACAACATCTTTCACAAATTATGTCCACTCTATTCTGTGCCATCACCATATTTCAGATATTTATTACTCCCTATCACTTTTCATTCTAATTAGTCCTTTAAAACATGATAGGCTATTTGGTAATAATGTTCCAGAAGTGAAATATGAAATATCACACATGAACAGAGAGATGGTGAATGGAAAATAATAAAAAATCCAGAAACAGCTAAATACTAAATCTCAAATCAGTGAAGAAAAATGAGTTGCCATTTTGCAGGAAAATAATATGAGTGAATCCATACCTTTTATTGCTTATAAGATTATTTTCAATAGATTAAAACATTGACTGTAGAAAAATTAAGCCATAGAGATTCTAGAAGAAAACATGGGAAATTTCCTTAATGACCTTGAAGTAGTTAAGGCCTATTTAATAACTAGAAGCCCAGAAGTCATATGATTAAAAATGGATAAATGTGAATACAATAAAAATAAACTTATTTTAAAAAACAGTATGGAAAAATAAAGTGAAACTACAAATGATCAATTGAGAAACAGTATTTACTCGTATACAGTATAATTTCCCTAATACATGAAGGGTTTCTAGAAGTATATGAGCAAAAGATTCACAGCCCAAGAGAAAAATAGGCAAGCACATAAACAATTTATTGGTAAGTAAATTCTTTTAAACATTTGAAAGAATATTCACGTTCACTCANCCTTGTTTTTTTTTTTTCCAAAGAAAATCCCACGAATCTGGAGATTTTCCTATTTTTATACTTATTTTATTCTCCCAGGTTTGGAACTTAACTGTCTGCTTGTACTCTTTCCTGTTCTATGAATCCATGGTTGGACTATAAATTGGTATACATCTGTCTATTGGCAACTTGATAATATCTACCAAAGTAAGAAATGCACATATGCATTTCCAATTAATTGGACTTTAGGTAAGTTATCCTAAGTAAGTACTTACATGTGAAATGACTTATACGTAAATATATTCATGGCACAAAAAGATATATTGCAAAATTCTGGAAACAAAATCATCATTACAGTGTTACTTAAATAAATCATACTTCCCTTTGATGAAATATTCTGTAACTGTAAAAAGTAGTAATACTGTCCATTTGTATTAGTATGAAAACACTTCAAGAAATATTGTTAATGAAAGCAGCAAGGTGCAGAAAGGACATATAATCTGCCAAAATAAGGGGGGTTGATAATTTATATTGCATATTTCTTATATGTGCATAGAACTCTTAAGACACCAAGAACAATATTCACTTATGGTTAAGAGGTGACAACTTAGCAGATGAGAGCCCAGGATAGAATGGAGAGTTTTTTTTCTAATTTTGAATCATGTAAATATATCAGCTATTCAAAATATAATGTTCAGTTGTCCCCTATACTTACTAATATCCAAATTCTTTAGCCAGTTATTTTATAGCCCTTCATATTGTTCTACTAGTATTCTTCTTCATTGCCTATGCTAAACCACCTGCTCTTCAGACTCTTCAATGCCTTAAACTTGCCTAGCATTTTTCTACCCATTTAACATTGCACAAATACCCCTTTCAAAGTTCTGTCTATCCATTATCACCTATAGAAATCCTGCTTGTCTTTCATGACATATCAAAAAAGACAGCTCTTTCAAAAACCCTTCTCTGATCACCCAAGTAGAAATGATTTTTCCCTCATCAAACTCCCTAGTGTACTTGTACTCTCTTCTACACATAAGATATATTCTTATACAAGAGGGCTATCTTCTTACTAGTTTTGAAGGTCCTTAAGAAGGATGCTTTTTATCTATCCTTATTTTTCAAAGTATTGTATGAAGGGTGCCTATGCTAGACACCACATTTTCTTAAAAATTTTAGCTTAAAGAATAAAAAATAATTCAAAATGGAATAGTAAGTTGTTTTATCTTTATACATTAAGAAATAGCATCAACAGTATCTATACCAACAAACTAATTGATAGCTGANGTACTTGTACTCTCTTCTACACATAAGATATATTCTTATACAAGAGGGCTATCTTCTTACTAGTTTTGAAGGTCCTTAAGAAGGATG
>NW_023243448.1:0-1562 GCF_002007445.2 Ailuropoda melanoleuca
TTCGGCATTCCAAAAAAAAAAAAAAAAGCATGATACGAGCTGAGAATGGTGATCTCATTTCTGTAAGTTAAATAAAAGGGGGTATCATAATTATGTTTTACAAATGAGGATTGAATTAGAGAGAAGCTAGAAGGATATACATACCAGATTATCAGTATTATAATAGCCAAACTGTGGAAGGAGATGAGATGTCCTTCAACAGATGAATGGATAAAGAAGATGTGGTTCATATATATAATGGAATATTATTCAGCCATCAGAAAGGATGATTACCTACCATTTACATGGATGTGGATGGAACTAGAGGGTATTATGCTAAGTGAAATAAGTCAGTCAGAGAAAGACAATCATCATATGGTTTTACTCATGTGGAATATAAGAAATAACACAGAGGATCATAGGGGAAGGGAATGAAACCTGAAGGGGAAGAAATCAGAGAGAGAGACAAACTATGAGAGACTCTTGACTCTAGGGAACAAACTGAGGATTGCAGGAGGGGAGGTGGGTGGGGGGATGGGGTACCCTGGTGATGGGCATTAAGGAGGGCATGTGATGTGATGAGCACTGGGTGTTATACACAACTAATTAATCAATGAACACTACATCAAAAACTTATGATGTACTATATGTTGGCTAATTGAATTTAAATAAAAAAATACTATCGGTGTTAGCAATATTTAGCGAATGCTTTCAATTAAAGCTTTGTGTGTGTGTGTGTGTGTGTGTGTGTGTATGTGTGTATGTCATGCTGGTCGCAAGTATCTTTTTTATTACAGAATCTTTGTTCATGGGGTTGTACAGAAGATAATTCAGCAAATTTCCAATCCCTCTGTTCCTCCAACCTCTGGTGCTGTGGATCCCCTCCTCACCCTGATGGACTTTGGACTTAGCCACCTAGATTGCTTTAGCTGGTGGGATGTCAACAGATGGGAGCAAAGGCTTGAAATGTGCTTGCACGTTTGGACTTGCTCTCCTGAGCTCCTGCCTTTAACCTTGAGAAGGACATGTCATGAACACGGCTAATCTAAGAAAGATGGGAGGCGGGGAGCAGGCCTGGACCGGGGAGCAGGCCTGGACCCAGCCTGCAGCTAGGAGTCTGGCCCAGCTAAGTTCTGCCCCTAGCAGGAGAGCCTACAAACGTGTGAGGGAGCAACATATTGCTGCAAGCCCCTGAAATTTCCAGGTTATTAGTTAAGTATCATTGTTTTGGTTAATTAAATCAATACATACTTTTGCAGAGAGCCAATTAGCTATGGGGAGCAGGTAGCAGATGGTGCTTATGTATCTGCATAGACTGGAAGCAGAATAAGAGTGGAGGCTGAATGATTTGAAGAAACAGCACAGACCTGGAAATGACAAGACCTGGGTTGTATCAGTTTTCCTACATTTATTTTATTCCATTTATTTTATTTTTTATAATAATTTTTTATTAAGTTATGTTAGTCATCATACAGTACATCCCTAGTTTTTTTTTTTTTTAAAGATTTTTTAATTTATTTGACAGAGATAGAGACAGCCAGCGAGGGAGGGAACACAAGCAGGGGGAGTGGGAGAGGAAGAAG
>NW_023243449.1:0-1562 GCF_002007445.2 Ailuropoda melanoleuca
AATATTGCATTCCAACGAGAGTTAGCCAGTAATTATTCTTTGTGCCATGCTTTCTCAAATAACGTAATCCTTAGGTGAATCACAGAAATAAAAGGAAGGAAGGAGAGAACTAGACCAGCTCAGGGGGGCAAGTTGCACAGGAAAATATGCTGAACCACCTAAAACATATTTTAATTAACCACAGTGGAACAAGCACTAAATTAGCTATGCTTTGGACTCAAGACACCTTGAAGCAGCTAGAGGGATTTGGGGGGTTGAATAGCTTTAATTTTGTCCAAAGAAAACCATTATATAACACATCTGTTGGTGGTTAATAGATCTTCAACATGTCCGGAAGACTGAAAATATTATATATTTAAGGGATGTAACTTTGGGTTCTCTGCTTTTTCATGAATTCAATGGTAAGAAGAAAAATTTATTAGGAATGGGGCTTCCAGAACTTTTAGAACATTCTAAGAAAAAAATTCTATCAACCTTCATAGCACCCGGAGGAGACTCAACAACCCAAGGACACTTTAAATACCTCTCCACCTCAGCGCTGTGTAAGCAGAAGAATATGCTGGTAATAGCTGTGCAGTCAAAACTGTTGCTCTTTGATGGCTCTCAATTTCATATTATACACTTTCTCTTCTCATTTGGGTAATTATCTCCTTAGCAGATCTTACAGAAGACTGGAGCTGGGGAGAAAGTTGTGTATGGATTGGGAATGGGAGTACATGGCAACTCAGGATGTCTTCCCTGGAAAGGCTGGTTGTTAGAGCAAAGAAGCATCAAGAAGTGGTTTTGATAACTGCTGGGCTGCTGCCTCCAATTACCCTGTAAACCATCTTGGGGTTGCTCATCTCTCATTGGGGGTTTTGGACTTTGGAAGGTCCCTGGAAGAGATGCAGGGGTTCTCAATGGTGGCTGCATATTCAAATCTCTCCCCCCCCAACAAAGATTTTATTTATTTGTTTGAAAGAGAGTGAGCGAGAGAAAGCATGAGTGGGGATGGCCAGGGTGGGTGGGGGAGAGGAGCAGAGGGAGAGGGAGAAACAGACTCCCCACTAAACAGGGAGCCCAACATGGGGCTTGATCCCAGGACCCCGGGATCATGACCTGAGCCAAAGGTAGATGCTTAACCGACTGAGCCCCCCAGTGCCCCGTGTTCGAATCTCTTGAAGAGCTTTTAAGAAATAAAGATGCCAAGACTCATTCTCAGATATTTGGTTCAATTGATTCGGGTGGGACCTCCCCATGTGTATTTAAAATGGTCCTCGGGTGATTGCTGTGCAGTCAGCATTCACCTGAGGCCACAGAGACAGAGTTGGCTTTGTATTTACCAAGGCCCTAGGGACAGTCACATACTAGATAAGTTGCTTTCTCTCATAGTCACTTGCAATTTGTCTTTTTCAAATCCCAGTTCAATTTTCCTGCCCTTATCACTGATTCTTCTGTTAGTAGACATTTTCAGTCTAGGTGTAGCCTTGTTCCTTAACGTTGTACACTAACCAGGGATAGTTCCCCTTTTTTCCGTCGATCTGCATTGCTTGTAGTACAGTACTTCAAGTACCACAATTTCC
>NW_023243450.1:0-1562 GCF_002007445.2 Ailuropoda melanoleuca
AGAAGAGTAATAGGCTCTGACTTACATCTAAAAGGATTACTCAAGATGTGTTAAGAATGGAATGCAAAGGGCAAAGGTAGAGACAGGAGACAAACTGGTAGGTATTTCAGGCAGTCAGGTGACGATGAGAGTGGGTGACAGCAGTGGAATGGTAAGAACTGGTCAGGTTCTGGATAGATTCTGAAGGTAAAAATTCCAAGGCTTGTTCATGGACTGCATATTAGGTGTGAAGAAAAAGAGGAATGAAAGATACTGCCGAGATATTTTACCTGAATGACAGAAGGATAAAGTCGCCACGAACTATATCGTGAAAGGTGGTGATAAAAGCAGGTGAGGAAAAGATGATGTTAGGGGTTTGATTTTGGCCGTGCTAAATTCGATATGCTATTTAAACATCCAAGTGGGGATGTTATGTCAGTACGTATATATGCAAACCTGGTGTTTGGGGGATTAGGTCTGAGCTAGAAATATAGCAGTAGTAGAAATATATCAGTTTCTAGCATGTAGATGGAATTTTAAGCTCTGCATCTAGCTAGGTCAATTGGGGAAGTTTAGATAAAGAAAAGATCCAGGGACAGAGATTTGGGGAGCTCCAAGTATTATAGGTGTTGAAGAAAAGAATAAACCAGGAAAATGTGATTGATGCAGGAGGATACCCAGGAGAGAGCGTCTCCCTGGAAGACAAGGGAAGACAGTGCTTTAAGAAGGTGGGTGATTAACTGTATCAAGTAGCATAGGTTAAGTAAGATGAGAGCTGAATATGGCTATTAGATTTAGTAAACAAAGGTCATTCATGATCTTGATCAAAATTGTTCTGGTGAAGACCAGTCGGGGATAGTTCCAGAAAAGAAGTGAGATGAACTAAAGGTATAGGTTTCTATAAAGGGGACAAGAGAAATGATACAAATGTGGGGCCAAGAGATGGAAACATTTTATTTTACCACATTCATTGTTGATGGGAATGAATCAGTACAGCTGGAATGCAGGAGAAGGGAAATTTACTGGAATGAAGTCCTTGAATAAGGAGAGGAGAGGAAGTCTAGGGCACAAGTGGAGGAGGAAATGGTCTTAGATTTGAGTGCAGACAGTTCTTCCACAGCAATACAAAGGGTGATGGAATTTATGAGCTCAGAAACCAACAGACAAGTATAAGTGATGGTACAGGCGTGAAGTCTCTTCTGATGGCTTCTACTTTCACTGAAACAGGAGGAAAGGCCACTAGCTGAGAGGAAGGAGGGGGGAGGAATTGGAGGTGTAAGAAGGGAGGAGGGAGATAGCTGTCTAGGACACTGGGAGAATGGATGGACTACGGAAATGTCCTTAGATCATCAGGTGGCCCTAATCATTCACTTGAAATTATGTCATACATTCAAGTGAGATGCGTTACTATGGTGTGTATTTTTCACAAGATATTTCAGCAGCCATGAGTACGGGCATAGAATTCGCAGAGTGTTGACTTTAATGAAAGTTTGAGATTTTTCTAGGTGAGTACAAAGAAAGAGGGGCAAAAGATATGAGGTGAGCATGATCTCAGTGATGTACCATGGAATCTAATCTTCCAC
>NW_023243451.1:0-1562 GCF_002007445.2 Ailuropoda melanoleuca
AGCACCCATATTACTTTGCTGTAATTACTAATTTGCAAGTTTGTGCATTCCTGCAGTGTCTAATTCATAGAACCCAGCATATGGTAGCTACGTGTGTCTCTTAGTTTCTCTTCCCTGGCCTAGCCCTCCCTTCGTGGCCAAAATTTTATTACCAAAAGGGGTATTCATGAGCTTTCAACTCTGAGACCCACCTCCTGTGAAAACAAGCAAAGAACTGGCATTTTCACGTTGCTCAGTGTGTCCAGTTAATGTCCTTCAGCAACCAAGACGTCTAAAGGAAACGGCATTCTAGATTCTATGTGAGGACAGAGGTCCTAGCGGTTTGGGGGAAACAAGGATGCACATGTGTCACAGGGGGTGCACCAGGGATTGCACACCACCAGAGCCAGCCTTGGGTGACTGCCCTGTTGCACTTCCAGATACTCTCTGGAGTCCCAGAGGTTGATGGCTTGGCTGAGTCCCTCTCTGGAAATTGCCATTATTCTGAAGGGCCACTCTGCTTCCCTAGCTCTCTGTGGGGGTGGCTGGGGACTTCTACTTTGCCCAAAAACACTTCCTTCACTGTCTCACAGGAGTTCCTATAAGCACTCCCCAATAAACTTCCTGAGTGAAAATCCCCATCTCAGAATCTTTTTCCTGAAGAGCCCCACCATAAAACAGAGGTCTTATCCTGTGATAGGATTTTACACTTGTGGGCCTATCAAAAGTGCCCTATTTAAAATATTTCTCCCATTGCTTTGTGTTTTGAAACCTTTGGAATATTTTTAATTCTGTTATCTAAATGCTTCTGGGAGTGATCTCTGAACCTATTATTAGCTAGAACGACCAAATGAATGAACAAATAGACCCAATGTTTTCACACATTTTGCCTCTTTTTTGTTTATTAACAATATAATGCCAATCACAACTTTAATTCAACATGAGTGAGCCAGTATTAATAAATGGACTGGACACACTTATTACCAAAAAACAAAGAAGCATGGGGTTTCTTTTTGTTAGCTTATGCACTTTTATTGCAAAGTAAATATATGATGTTTAATCCTGGTTTCTTTTTCAAATATGGCAAATAGCATATGGACTCCCATTATTACCTTCATGTGCCCCAAGAATAGAATCTACTCTCATCTCTTCCTTTTATTTTAGGAATAAGGAAACTAAGGAAGAAAGGAACAGAGCCAAAATGATGCTGTTTCAGCAATAGGACTTATGTCCATGACTGTCGCACCTCCAGGTAAACTGAAATAACCTGGTGATTTTAGTGAATGTGTGTTCTTTTTAATTAATTAATGAAGCTATCTTTTCTTTGACATAAACTAGCTCTTTGTTCAAATGGGCAAAATATCAAGGGCAGAAAAGCAGCATTAACTTGTGGACTGGCATCAACATTTGACTAGTGTGTGCTAGAAGGAAAACAAGGACTTCTCTAATGGTTTCGTGAAATTGTAGTAATTAAGATGGCTTTTGATGAAGGTTTATACTCCACTGACACAGCTAACTTAGAGCAAGACTGTGAGGTAGGCAAACTGGTTTTGGAACCCTCCACTGGTTTTTAAAAAAAAAAA
>NW_023243452.1:0-1562 GCF_002007445.2 Ailuropoda melanoleuca
CAAAGTCTGCCAATTTAAATGTTAATAACCAAAAAACACCTTCAGAGAAACATCCAGACTGATGTTTGACCAAATATCTGGGCACTGTGGCGCCAGTCAAGTTGACACACGAAATAAACCATATAGGTTCTCATCTGCCCACAAGTGCTGAATCCAATAGGAAAAAGAAATAACTTCTCTTCTCTAAATCTCTTGATTATTGCAAGTTACCATGGAAAACATTCAAATTAATCAGATGGTGATAGAAACCATAAGAAATTTGAATGATCCAAAAGTGACTGAGTTTGGCCGTTGTCAGTGACAAAATTCTCAGTGTATTGAGTGACCCAACAGGTACAGCTCTCTAAATAAAATTTTAGGATGCTTATGAAAAACAGACACAGGATTCACTCAACGTACAATTATGAAGCTGACTCTTCTCCTTTCCAGCACTCCTCTGCCGGGTGACAGAGCTCCAGCACAGTTTGAAGCCTTCTAGATTGTCCTGTTCCTTCCATCAAAACTTGTATGCCCTGCGTTCCTATCCCCAAAATGTCCTAATCTCAGCTATAAATATCATAACAAATCAATATGCCATGAAGTACAGAGATCATTTGATGACAGTGACTGATTTTTATGAGGCTTAATAAACCAAAGGCCTGCCAACATTATTTCTCCAGAATTGCAGAAGGACAGCAAAACGAAGCACATGAAGGCATTTATTTTTCACACTGGGGTCTATTACAAGATTAGCATTAGTGAGAGAGCTTTTTCAAAACACACACTGTGTCCCTGTGCACACAGGGTATATTCATATGCCCAGTGATGGG
Organism: Ailuropoda melanoleuca; assembly: GCF_002007445.2. Classification (NCBI taxonomy): domain Eukaryota; kingdom Metazoa; phylum Chordata; class Mammalia; order Carnivora; family Ursidae; genus Ailuropoda; species Ailuropoda melanoleuca. The sequence goes on from NW_023243452.1 coordinate 810, forward strand.
TTTGTTCCAGATAATTCAAATAAAACCCCTTCAGTAGTTCTCAATCCTAATTATATATTAAATCACCTTGTGAGCTTTTATTATATACAGATGCCAGGGCTCCTCCCTAATCCAATTAAGAAAAGAACATCTACATCTATGATGGGTGGGGAATCAATGTGTTTTAATAGTTCCCCCCCACCCCGGTGATTCTAATATGCACCCAAGGTTGAGAACCACTGCCTTACATTAAGAAGCAACCGTAAACCATGAGGTCACTGAGTTTGTAAGGAAAGCAGACCACACCCACAATTTATCATAAAATATATAAAACCTTTATGGTATCAGTTGTACAACTTTATACTTATAGCCAGCCGAAGTTAGAAACCGCCTAGTATTGGAAGAAGTTTGAGGGAACATGAAGATCTTCAGCACCTCTAACCTCTCATTCTCTCAGCTTTATCATTCTTATCCATTGAAAAATTCTTACTCACTGAAAATTACCACCGTAAGTATGCAACATTCCAGGTACTTAGGCAGAACAATAATTTTTTTAATAGAATAATGATTAAAAATAGAGGGGTTTTTTTCCCTTCACTGGGTTTTTTGCTAGTCTAATGAGCTTGAAAGACAAATGCCCTGCAACCATCCTGAAGTTTTCTTGTAACCTTTGATCAATTAGAGCAGGGGGCATGTCCTAAATCAATTGAGACCTCTCTGCAGTTCTAGCCCAGACAGGAGCTCAATAAGTATTATTGATTGGCTGAAGGAGGA
>NW_023243453.1:0-1562 GCF_002007445.2 Ailuropoda melanoleuca
GGGTCTTTTGTTTTTTGGGTGTTGAGTTTGATAAGCTCTTTATAGATCTTGGATAATAGCCCTTTATCTGATATGTCATTTGCAATTATCTTCTCCCATTCTGTACGTTGCCTTTTAGTTTTGTTGACTGTTTCCTTTGCTGTGCAAAAGCTTTTTATCTTGATGAAGCCCCAAAAGTTCATTTTCGCCTTTGTTTCTCTTGCCTTTGGAGATGTGTTTAGCAAGAAGTTGCTGCATCCAAGGTTGAAGAGGTTTTTGCCTGTGTTCTACCCTAGGATTTTGATGGCTTCCTGTCTCACATTTCTGTCTTTCATCCATTTTGAGTCTATTTTTGTGTATAGTGTAGGAGAATGGTTCAGTTTCATTCTTCTACATGTGGTTGTCCAATTTTCCCAACACCATTTGTTGAAGAGACTGTCTTTTCTCCATTGGTTACTCTTTCCTAATTTATCAAAGATTTGAAGGTCATTTGCCATAGAGTTGAGGGTCCATTTCTGAGTTCCCTATTCTGTTCCATTGATCTATGTGTCTGTTTTTGCGCCAGTACCATACTGCCAGGACAGTTGGTGATTACAGCAATAGAGCTTGAAGTCTGGAATTGTGTTGCCACTAGCTTTGGTTTTCTTTTTCTACAATCCTCTGAGTATTTGGGGTCTCTTCTGGTTCCATACAAATTTTAGGATTATTTGTTCTAGCTCTGTGAAAAATGTTGATGGTATTTTGATAGGGAATGCACTGAATGTGTAGCTTGCTCTGGGTAGCATAGACATTTAACAATATTTGTTCTTCCAATCCGTGAGCATGGAATGTTTCCTCAAAAGAGTTCTGTAGTGTTTAGAGTACAGATTCTTTAGCTCTCTGGTTAGATTTATTCCTAGGTATTTTAGGGTTTTGGGTGCATTTGTAAATGGGATCAATTCTTTAATTTTTATTTCCTCTGTCTCATTAATAGTGTGTAGAAATGCAACTGATTTCTATGTGTTTACTTTATATCTTGGTATGTTGCTGAATTCCTATATGAGTTCTAGCAATTTTGAGGTGGAGTTTTTTGGGTTTTCCACTTAAAGTATCATGTCATCTGTGAAGAATGAGAGTTTGACTTCTTTGCCAATTTGAATGCCATTTATTTATTTATTTAGTTAGTTATTTTGTTGTCTGATTGGTGAGGCTAGGACTTCTAGTACTATGCTGAACAACAGTGGTGAGTGTGGACATCCCTGTCATGTTCCTTACATTAGGGGAAAAGCTCTGTTTTTCCCCATTGAGAGTGATATTCACTGTGGGCTTCTTATATATGGGTTTTAGGATATTGAGTTTTGTTCCCTCTTTCCTTACACTGTGGAGAGTGTTAATCAAGAAAGCATGCTGTAGGAGTGCCTGGGTGGCTCAGTCGGTTAAATGTCTCCCTTCAGCTCGGGTCATGATCCCAGGTCCTGGGATCATGCCCCACATCAGGCTCCCTGCTCAGGAAGGAGCCTGCTTCTCCCTCTCCCTCTGTTCCTCTTTGCCCTGCTCACGCTCTCTCTCTCAAATAAATAGATAAAATCTTTAAAAAAAAAAAA
>NW_023243454.1:0-1562 GCF_002007445.2 Ailuropoda melanoleuca
CATATGGTTTCACTTATATGTGGAACATAAGGAATAGCATGGAGGACATTAGGAGAAGGAAGGGGAAAATGAAGGGAGGGAAATCAGAGAGGGAGATGAACCATGAAAGACTATGGACTCCAGGAAACAAACTGAGGGTTTTAGAGGCAAGGGGGTCGGGGGATGGTCTAGCCCAGTGACGGGTATTAAGGAGGGCATGTATTGCATGGAGCACCGGCTGTTATACACAAACAATGAATCATGGAACACTACATCAAAAGCTAATAATGTACTGTATGGTGACTAATATAATAATAAAAAAAACCAGGAGGGGAAAAAAAAAGATTGACCTAATTCTTACTGCTTCCTTATATCTTCCTTGATTTGAATGCTCATTCTAGTTATCCTCTGTCTGAATTGCTTTACAGGATCATAAACAAAAGTCCACCGAGGTGATGATGTTATGGACACCTCCATATCTACCTTTGAAGGAGGGCCCTTTGTGAGCCCCACCCAGCGTCAATGAGACTCCGAGATTTACTGATAAAGTGCTACATTTTCCCCTTAATAATCAAGGGAAAACCAAAACCAAAACAATAATGCATTCTAACAAAGATGGATGGGTATGGCTGACCTTAGCACCCAAGCTATAAACCAGTTCTCTAAGGAATTTAAAGCAACTGTCTTTCTCTTACAAATCTTTACAAAACTAGAAATGCAGGTTTGGAGGCCATTCAAAGTTCACCTATTCCTTTTACCAATTCCAAAACTCTCAAAAGGCTTGTAAATTATTAGCCTTAGGAAACCAAGCTCCTTCTTGGAGGAACCTGCATTTTCCCCCTGACTTTGAGATAAAAATATTAAAAGCATAAACCTCCGTGAAGTAATTCTTATCAGAAGTGAAACAAAAGGGGGAAAAGGTCATTCAAAATTTAGACGAATGAAAAACCCTGTGTCTTCTCCACAATATTAGCAAAGAAAATTTTAGCCTTCCAATCAGGTAACCTTAGCTTATTCCACTGACCAGGAAACAGTTTGAATCCAACTGTTCTCTTATAAACTAGTGAGCTTTTAGTATCATACCTGTCTCCCATCTGAAAATTTTAAAACAATCACTAAAAGGTCTCTGTCTGTATGTTTATGTGTGTCTTTTATAGATATGTGACATTTTCTACCTCTGAATGGCATTGTTAAAATTATTTTGTAAACAGCTCTATTTAATTGACTTAAAAATAAACACTTATAAATAAAGCATTTCTAAATGTCAGCAATAGAACAGAAACTAATACAAATGTTTTTCAGGTTCATGTGATCTAGGATAATTTTTGGTAAATTAGACACACAGCTGTTATCCTATCTAGGTTTCCTAATCAAATAAGTTCCTGTTATCCCTGTTATCAAAGTTGTCAGTAGACAATAACTTGAAATAATGACTTTGTCTAATGTTTTATAAAAGTTCTTATGGGTAATCTAAACATAATTGTTAAGAACAAGTAAACTGAGGGGCGCCTAGGTGGCACAGCGGTTAAGCTTCTGCCTTCAGCTCAGGGCGTGATCCCGGCATTCTGGGATCGAGCCCCACA
>NW_023243455.1:0-1562 GCF_002007445.2 Ailuropoda melanoleuca
GAGAGAGAGAAACAGCCAGTGAGAGAGGGAACACAAGCAGGGGGAGTGGGAGAGGAAGAAGCAGGCTCCCACAGAGCAGGGAGCCCGATGTGGGGCTTGATCCCAGGACCCTGGGATCACACCCTGAGCCAAAGGCAGACGCCCAACGACTGAGCCACCCAGGTGCCCCGATATATTTTTTTATATACAACATAGAACAAACTCGGCTTTCACCAAGCCTAAATTCTAATGACACACACAAGTCAACAATAATAATCAACGAATAATTAACCTATGTGATATATGCAACTGTTCATAGCAGCATTAGTCATAATAACCAAAAAAGTGGAAATAATCCCAATGTTCATCCACAGGAGATAGATACATAAAATGTGATATATCCATACCATGGAGTATTATTCTGTAATAAAAAGGAGTGAAGTGCTGATAACATGTCACACTATGAATGAACCTTGAAAACATGAAAGTGAAAGAAGACAGACACAAAAGGCCACATACTGTATAACTCCATTTATATGAAATGTCTAGAATAGGAAAATCTACAGATACAGGAAGCTGCTCAGTGCTTGCCAGGGCCTGTGGAGTTGGGGAGAAAGAGGGAGTAACTTCAGACAGGCATGAGGGATATCTTTGGGTGATAGAAATGTTCTGAAACCACAAAGTGGGAATGGTTGTCCAACCATATCCTTCAGTCTTGTGTGACTGAATGAACATCACTACAAATGGGTTATGCTCCCCATCTCTGTGTTTGGGCCTCAGGACTAGGTTGAGTCATGACAAAGGGCTCAAGACAACCATATATAAAGACGCTATAGTCAAGCATGGTGTGCGTAGGGGACTGGTAAGCTCAGGAATGACCCATGCTCACCTACCCATTGACCCAAACCTCAGAGGGGAAAGAACATGTAACTATCAGAAACATGATAGAATAGCCAAATGGCCATGAAATCAAGCACCCCAATCATCTACAGTGCTTCTGTTACTCCGAGATAGCACAATAATATAAGGAGAACTAAGACTCATACAGTGGCTAACATTTAACAAGCCATCCTACGTGTCGGGTACTATTTTCAGCTTTTTATATGCATGAACTTATTTTATCATCGTGGCCACCCTCTGATGGTATCATGATAAGAGGTTTCTGTAGGGTGCTGGCAGGATTCCGATGGCACATTCAAGTGAGTAATTGAGGAGAGCTTAATAAAACACCATTTACAAAGGTGTAAGCAGTGTCCCGGGGGCCAGCAGGCACAGGTATGACAACTGCAAATAGCCATCACTTCCCTGGGTCTGAAAGAACGTGCAAAGGGAGGAGGAGTTACCAGCACCTAGAGAAAGTAACCCTAGCTAGGAAAGGGGATGAAACCAACTCATAGTGACCCAGAAAGAAGGGAGCTGGTGGAATAAATTCTCCAATCTCACTTTCTTCCCTTTCTCCAATTTCCTGCTGACAACTCCCATTCGATGAACCATTCAGACCCCACAGGACGAGAAAGCCCAGTGATGCAGCCCACATAAGTCAACCTTCTCAGCATGAGGAGAAAGAATCTGCCGGGACAAAT
>NW_023243456.1:0-1153 GCF_002007445.2 Ailuropoda melanoleuca
CCTTTAAGAATAATATAGTGCCCTTCTGTATCTCTAACTACAGTCTTTAGTTTAAAATCTAATCTTTGTGATATGAGAATTGCTACCTCAGCTTTCTTTTGAGGTCCATTGGCATGAAAAATCATTCTCCATCCCTTCACTTTCAGTCTGGATGTATCCTTAGGTTCAAAATGAGTCTCTTGTAGACAGCAAATGGATGGGTCATGTCTTTTTATCCAATCTGCAACCCTGTGGCGTTTTATGGGAGCATTTAGGCCATTCATATTGAGAGTGATTATTGAGAGATATGATTTTAATGATGTCATGTTGCCTGTGAAGTCTTTGTTTCTATAGATTTTAAATTTCTGTTCTGTATCACTCTTGGGGACTTTTTACTTTTATAGAANGAACCCCTTAATATTTCTTGTAGGGGTGGCTTGGTGGTCACATATTCTTTCAGTTTCTTCCAGTCTTGGAAGGTCCTTGTCTTTCCATCAATTCTGAATGACAGCCATGCTGGATAAAGGATCCTTGGCTGCATGTTCTTCCCACTTAGTGCTCTGAATATGTCTTGCCAGCTTTTTCTGGCTTGCCAGGTCTCTGTAGATAGGTCTGACGTTATTCTGATGTTCCTCACTCTGTTGGTGAGGATTCTCTTCCCCCTGGCTGCTTTCAAGATTGTATCCTTGCATCTAATATTTGCAAATTATAGTATTATGTGATGTGATGTTGGTCTATTCTCAGTCCTCTTGGAAGGGGTCCTCTCTGCCTCTTGGACACGAATGCTTGTTTCCTTTGCCAGATTAGGGACGTTCTTAGGTACAGTTTGTTCAAATATCTCTTCTAGACCTCTCTCTTTCTCCACTCTCTCGGGGATGCCGATGATTCTGACATTGGAACGTTTCATTGAGTCAGTGATCTCCTGTAATCTACATTCTTGAGATTGGATTTTTTTTAGCCAAGTTCCCATTTTTTCCTTCTTTTCTATCATCTCATCTTCCAATTCACTAATTAATTCTTCTGCCTCATTTTCCCTTGCTGTCAGAGCATCAAGTTGAGACTGCATTTGATTCATAGCATTTTAAATTTCAGCCAGATTCGCTCTCATTTCCGCCCTTAGAGATTCTATATTCTCGTTAAGATTTTCGTTAATATTTTTTCAGGCCTACACATC
>NW_023243457.1:0-1562 GCF_002007445.2 Ailuropoda melanoleuca
CAGTACCACGCAGTTTTGATCACTGATGCTTTGTAGTAAGTCTTGAAATTGTAAATGCCCCTAGATTTTAAATAACAGTTTATTAATTAATTTGTTGTCCTTTTTTGAGATTGTTTGGCTATCTGTCCCTGGAAGTTCCATATGAATTTTAGAATTGGTATGTAATTTCTATAGGGAATCTAGCTGGATTGTTTTGTTGTTGAATTTGTAGAACAGAGTTAGGAATATTGCCATCTTAACAACAGTGTCTTCCAATCCATGAAGATAGGATGTCTTTCCATTTTTTTAGGTCTTCTCTCATTTTTTCAGCAATTTTTTTAAGTCTTAGAGTATAAGTTTTACATTTGTTTAATTTATTCCTAAGTATTTTATTCTTTTTGGTGAATAACATAAATGGAATTGTTTTCTTAATTATCATTTTCAGATTGTTCATAGCTAGTTATAGAAATAAAATTTATTTCAGTATATGAATTTAATAACCAGCAACCTTGCTATTATAGGTTAAATTGTGTCCCCTTCTCCCTAAAAAAAGACATATTGAAAAAAGGATATGCTGAAGTCCCTTAACACCTCAGAATGTGACCTTCTTTAGAAATAGGGGCACTGCAGATATAATGAGTTAATGTGACATCATGCTGAAGAAGGACAGACCCTTGATCCCAGATGTTTAGTCTCATTATAAGAAAAGGAGAGAGACACACTGGACAAAGACGGCCCTGTGACGATGAAGGTAGAAATGGGAGTGATGCATTTATAAACCAAGAAATACCAAAGATTGCCAACAGAAGAAGCGAGCAAAGCAAGGAAGGATACTACTCAGCCTCAGAGGAACTGCCAACACCTTGATTTTGGACTTCGAGCTTCCATAATTATGTGAAAATGTATTCTTATTGTTTTAAGCCACCCAGATTGTGGTACTTTGTTACAACAGCTCTTAAAAACTAATATATTTCCTAAGTTTGCTTATTAGTTTTAATAGTTTTTAGCGAAGTCCTTAAGATTTTCTATATACAAGATCATATCATCTGCAAATAGTTTTATTTCTTCTTTCCAATATGGATGCCTTTTATTTCTTTCTGTAATTTAACCACCTTAGCTAGAAGCTCCAGTATAAAATTCCATAATGTAATAATTGTAAAAAGGTAATGTTAGGTTTGTTACACTTGTAATATGTTTAACAACACCACAACAAGGTGGGGAAAGGAATAGAGCTTATATAGGAGTAGCATTTCTGTCTCACAAGAATTAAGTTAGTGTAAACCTAAAATTAATTCTAGGAAAAATTACCAAAACTGACTCAAGAAGCAACAGACACTATGAATAGGTCTAAAAAACAAAAGACTTTAAATTAGCAATAAAAAAAACCACGAAAAAACAAAAAAACAAACCACTCACAGGAAAATCTCTGGCCCAGATGGCTTCACTGCTGAATTCTACCAAATATTTAAAGAAGAGTTTTGTTTTGTTTCTGAAAAAAAGAATTGGTTTGTAAAAAAGTGTTTGTTTCTGTGTTCAAATTACCATCTGCAGTTATTTTCTTAGCCCAATACAGTTTTGTTCCA
>NW_023243458.1:0-527 GCF_002007445.2 Ailuropoda melanoleuca
CAAACAGGAAAACAGTATGGAAAACAAATGAGGAAAAAGGATTAGGGAAATTAAACTCAGGAATTAAAGAGTAAAACTCTGTCAATGTAACCCCACTACTTCCCAGAAGAGAAAAAATATTGTATCTGAAGGCAAGATTAAAGAATCCCCCTAGATGAAGGTACTGTGTAATTTACCAGGCATAATTCATTGATACCTATCGCAGCCTAAATTAAGTATGTCCCATCAAATTCCCTTTGCTCTGATTCAAAACTTAGAAATATGCATCTGAATTCTAATTTGATTTCCAGAGAGCTTGATATTAGTAAGTGATTGCCCTGGGTACTAAACACACTATTTCAGTCACAGGAATGAGATCTCCCACTGTAAATTAAGAAATTGGTTGTTTNATAAATTAAGAAATTGGTTGTTTGGTTTACACGTCATTCTCTCAGGTATTGAATAATGTGAATTGGCTTCCCAGGGCCTGATTCCTCTAGGGAGACCTGACCAAATCAGGCTTCTAAATCTGCAGAGTTTAACATCAG
>NW_023243459.1:0-1563 GCF_002007445.2 Ailuropoda melanoleuca
AAAAAAAAAAAAAGAGTCCTAGGCCCCTTATGATGATAACTCTCTCCTAAGAAAGTTACAGTTTTTGTGCACATGAGGATACAGCAAACAACTTAGTTTTAATACTGCCTGTAATTTACCAGGCTAACTGAACACATTTGTCAGATCAGCCAGTTCTGAACTCAGATACAGGATATCTACAAAACCTGTCCCCCTTTCTCCTCCACATAATAAAAGAGGTGCCACAAAAATGATGCCAAGATTGGAGAAGTAAGAAAAAATATCTGTAAAATCCTACTGAGCAAGATCCACTTTTTTCTTTTTACTGCCTTAATTCTACATCTGGGAAATTTTTTGTTTTGGGAGTTTTTATTGGTTTTTTTGGCCCTTCACTGTTCCAAATTCTTCCAAGCCTAAACTGAAACAAAATAAGCATACTTCCGGCTAAAACTGCTGACTCTTCATCAGTTTATTTTCCTCACGATTTCCATTTGAGTAAATTAAAATTCAGATTATTTCCTCTATTCTTTAATGTTCTAAAACCTATTCCTTAGAGTACCTCAAATGATGTCCAAACATTGGGACTGTCTTTGAGAATGTTCTAATGTGGCCTTTGACAAAAAACCAACCTTAAGGAGGAGGAGGATGAATACGAAATAGAAAATACTCTGAAAAGCAGAACTTGCTTTGAAGTCTTTTCTCTTTCCTGGGTAGTCCTAGAACACTTAGTAATAGCTAGCTATTGTATCCCTTATGCCTATTTTCTACTCTACTTTTATTTTCCCTATTCTTTCCATTTAAGGTCTAAAGGAACTTAAACGGAAATTTGCTCTCTTCTAAATGCTAAATTCATTACAAAAGCTTGGAAACGTGTAAAGGAGATAAAATCAGGTGAAAATCTAGAAGGATTTCGCTTTAAGCTGGGTATCTGTCTTAGATGCAAACTATTATCTTGAAGCCTTCCCTTGAAGAATCATCTCATAGTTCTCACTTCTAGATACTCAAGTAGATAATCTCCCCAATCCTTGGCGTTACGCAAACCCTCGACCTACGCTTCTGATATCTTCCCCCATAAAGAATGACCATGTAATCCTCATTCCAAGTATTCGGTTGGCTACTGTTTCCCAGGCTTGCCTCAACACCCTCTCTTCTTCGATCCATTTCCCACACACCCCCCAGAGTGCTCTTCCTAAAACTTAAGTCAGCCTGTGTCTCTTTCTTACTTAAAACTTCCCAGGGCTCCCATTACTCATATAAAATCCAAACCACTCATCAGGCCCAAATTGTCTTTCATGACCTGGCCCCTGTCTGCCCCTGATATGACACTATTCTTCAAGAAGACTAACATAATATAATAAAAAAAAAATTAAAATTTAAAAAAATTTAAAAAAATTTAAAAAAAGAAACCTAGTAAAAATCAAGGTAACATACAATATTCAAAAACTCAATTTCAGACACATTAAAAGCAATTAAATTTACAATCAAGACAAAGAAAGAAAGAATTAAAATAAGAACATTTAATAAATTTCCTAAATTAAAAAAGTAAGTAGTCATAAAAAGATAAACATTGTATGATTCCACTTA
>NW_023243460.1:0-1563 GCF_002007445.2 Ailuropoda melanoleuca
GGGCGCAGGCGCGAGGCGCCACCGTTCGCGGCCAGGCCGGGCTCCGAGATGGCCTCCCAGCAGCCGTGCGTCCCCTGCTCCCCGGAATCCCCGGGCGAAGACAGGAAGGTAGTGTCCCAGCTGCGTAGCGTGCAGCTGTCCTCGGTCCCCTCCAGCGACCTCGAGCAACTGTTCCACAAACTGCCTGGTGTGGCTCTGATGAGGGCCTATGGCCGCTTCAAGCTGTCGACGTTGGAGGCACGCCAGGACCGGCTGCTGGCTCCCTATGACCCCCTGGAGGTCAGCAAGGCCTCACCACCACCCAAGGAGCACCCGAAGCCTGAGAAGAAGTTCTGGGGCGACCAGGAAACCCTCTCCAAGGTCAGACCACGGGGGTGGGGGTGGGAAACGCAGACTTGAACCCATACGTGGGGAGGTCCCAGTGAGCCGGCTAAGGGGAGCCGTGGGGAGCCACTTGGTTTTGCCAGCCACCCCCCACCCCCACCCCAGTGAAGCCCCTGGGCTGCTGTCTCTGGAAAAACAAGGCAGTCCTGGGGGAGGATAGTGTTCCAAAGTGGGGGATCCTGACCCCACCCAGATTGTGGTTTCTGGCAGAGTGTCCCAAACGTCCCCATGGCAATATCCCCAAGTGCATACCCCAGGGTCAGTGAAGGAGCCCTCCGTACCCAGGAAACAGAGTTAGCCCCAGAAACAACAGAAAACTTAGAGGAATGAAAAGAAAAACAAAAACACAAAACAACCCCTCCCCACCCAAAGAAAAACAACACTACCAACAGTACTTTGACTTCTCCGTGGTACAAAAACAACACTACCAACATTGCTTTGACTTCTCCGTGATACTTGAGAGACATTGCATTAAAACAAAGGCTGGTGGCCGGGAGGAGGAAATAATCTGTGAACAGAGAGAATTCCTGGGGGTGAAGAATGATTTCCTAACCCAAATCCTCCAAAATCAGAAAAGAGAACTGAAACAGAAAATTAGAAAACAAAGCTCATGGGATACTCTGAGACCCAAAGAACAAATACAGAGGATCGATGACAGAGAAAAGGTCATGTGTGCCTGAGAGATCCAGAAGAGTCGATCTACACAGGAGGTGTTGGAGAGGAAAAGGGAGCAGGGGGAGGAAAGATAGAGGAGGAGTCGGTGAAGACAGTCTCCCTGGGCTGAGGAAGACGGTGATGTTCCCTTGGAAAGAGCTGGTCCAGTTCAATGCAAGATTGCAGGCAAATATAGCTCACCTTTAGTGAATGCCTGAGTTGCAAGGGTAGGAGCAAGGTGTGCAAACAGATCACAGACGGAAAAGCCTGCGATCAGCTTGAGATGCTCGGCTTCCTGGCTGGCCCTCAGGACACCCGGGAGCAGAGCCCACAACGAGGATTGCTGATTGGCTGTGTGATTTCTTCCAGCAAAGTGTGTGTCAGCGCTTTTAGTCACAATAGTTATTCCAATTTTAAAGTAAAATTAAAGGAGAGCACAGAAATTCTCAGTAGAACATCCCCAGGTTTCAAATTCAATAGATATAAAATGTTCTGCTTTTTTTTTTTTTTTAAACAGTTCTCCCT
>NW_023243461.1:0-1568 GCF_002007445.2 Ailuropoda melanoleuca
ATCTGCATGGGGCTATGGCAGAATTTTGGCATTCTAACATGTCTGAACCAAATACCAAATTACAGTGGCAGATCTTGAAAACAAATAATAATAGTACTTGCCTTACAAATTTATTTTTGCCATTAAATGATGTTATCTTCTATAAAATACTCAGGATATGCTGGGCTATTCTAATTTACCCCTGAGTTTGTTTGCATGTTTGTGAATTCATTCATTTTTTCATGTTTTACCATGAAATCATTACAAAATATAGAGGGAGAAATCTATTTTGTTACAAATGTATAAATCACTCAAACATTCACAACTTTAAAGGATATAGGGATCTAAGCAAGGAAACTGACAGGAAGATCATCAGTTTCATTGCAGATCAGAACAAGACAACACAACTTCAGGTTTTGTAAAGAGAGATGGATAAAATATGGATTCAACTATATTCAAGAGAGAAAATGTTGAGATAAATCATTAACAAAAAGCATATACTAAATTTCAGTTTGAAAGTTAGCAAGGAATGAAGTGGTAGCTGAAAGATAAGACTGAAGGAGAATTGTTTTCGGTTTGTTTGTTTTGTCTTTAAGGAGGATAGCTGGATAGAGAGGAGCTGGGCAAAGGGAACACAATTTATTGCCATGGCCCCAACTGATTCACAAGTTCTAACTTACATGTAGAAAGGACTAACACTCTAAAATAGACTCTTACTTTGGACCAGTGGACAAATGTGGATGTAGTTGTACATTTTGCCAGGGCTATTTCTTGTGGTGAGCAGTATCAGTGACTAATGATGAGCCATGGCTTGAGTTCTACTGTGTCTCTCTCTACTCTTCTTTACTCAAATGGGAGAAGTTGTAAGAAGCTGAAGCAGGTCTCAGGAGTCACCCTAACAAGCTATCTCATCAGAGTTATTGCTGCTGGGTCTTGTACCTCCTTTTGACATTAGGAATAGGGTTTGTTCCCCATTGTCTTAGCACTCCTGTAGAATGTTCCATGAAAAGCAGAGTGTTTTTTCCTATAGGCATGGTTACTTTAAAGTTCTTCTCCTGGAAAGTGAAACCTTATTTCTCTGTCTCAGCTGTGTTACATTGCACAAGTAGATAAATTCTGTGCCAGCAGTGGCTAACACAGTCTTGTGGTGTGGTCTGCAGTTCTAATTTTTCTTTCTTATATAATACTTACAATTCTTAACAATTTTCCATTCATCCATTATTTCAAAAGTCAGAAACTCCCCCTCTCACCCAAGCTCCACATACAATTGATTCTATAAATACTGCTTCTTACGTATCTCTCAAAAACTTCCAATTCCCGGTACTGTCATTGCTTCCATGCTAGCTCAGTATACAGTGAGGCCTTACTCGTGTATGATAGTACATATTCTTAATCCTCTGTGATTTAACCTTTGTTCTAAGTTGAGATAATGATTTATTTTTTTTTTTATTTTTTAAAATTTTATTTATTTATTTGTCAGAGAGAGCACACACAAGCAGGGGGAGCAACAGGCAGAGAGAGAAGTAGGCTACCCGCTGAGCAAGGAGCCGGATGTGGGACTCGATCCCAGGACTCTGGGATCATGACCA
>NW_023243462.1:0-1563 GCF_002007445.2 Ailuropoda melanoleuca
TTTTTTCCTTTTTTTTTTTTTTTTTTTCTCTGCTACATCTTTGAAATCTGGTGTGTACTTACACTTACAGCACATCTTCATTTGGACTAGCCGCATTTCCAGTCCTTGGTCGCCGTGGGACTAATGGCTGCCATTAGGGGCAGCATGGGGCTTTCTGGACGCGCCTGGAGTCCTATGACCCGCTTGTGTCCGGAGGAGCCATGGCCTACATCCTCAGTCAGCCTTTACATTCTGGGGCTGGAATTTAGAAAGCGGGGACTAACAGGAGATCATCTGAACTTGGGTCTTTCGTAAGACTTGATTTTCTCAAATAGCGGTCCCCCTCCATCTGAAAGTGATTCAGTCGATGCTCTAAGACACATTCTGCCCACGTGGAGTTTTGGAGAAATGCTCCCAGAGGGTATGCGGAAGGCCCGGCTGCTTCTGAGCACCTGCGGACGAACACTGAGAGGATGCAGTTTCCCATGACGTTAGGGACCGTATCAGCTTAAGCTTCCATCCCTCAGAGCCAGGGTTGGGAGGGTAAGGGAATTGCTCATGGGTGTGGAAACTTAAGAAAGAAATCAAGCAATAAATCAAGACTTTGTCTTTGTCTTTTCATTTAGTGGAATAGAAGATGAACTCAACTGAATTCAGTGAAGATGTAGAAGAAGGTAAAAAAAAAGCTTCTTTTTAAAAAGTATTTTTAATTTAGTATTTTCTATTAGGTCATACACTACATGGTTCAAAAATATAAAAAGTTACATAATGGAGAATCAATGGAAATTCTCCTCCCACACCTGGTTCCCATCCCCCTCTACCCATACAGCTGCTAGAAGTGTCTGATGTACCTTTCCAGAGTTACTTTTTAAAAAGTATTTAAAATGTAGTATTTGTTTCTTTCTCTCCATCTCCTGTCTTTCTCCCCCAAAAGGACTTTAAAACCAGTTTGAACAAAAAGTTCTTAGAATGTGGTTTTATTGTATAGCGCTAACGCGGTAAGATAAAAATCGCTAGGTTGGAAAGCACAGTTTTATTGTGACTACACTTTATTATCTGAGTGATAGTGTCAAAGGGCAGCCCACACACACCCGGTTGCCCAGGGAACCCTGCTAACCTCCGAGCGGCCCAGTGGTCTTTCCCGCTGAGCCCTATTTCTTCTCTGCCACAGTTCTAAAAAATAACACTGTGAAAGTGGAGACAGAGGCCGAAGATGCTGCCCTGGACTGCTCAGTGAGTTCCAGGTCTTCCGAGAAGCACCCTCTGGACAGCGTCTTCACTGCCCTCCAGGATTCCAGCAAGCGAAAGCAGCCGGGCGGCGATGGCCAGCCTGACTCTGTCCCCAGCGTGAAGAGGCGGCGGCTGATTCCCGAGGTGAGGGCCCAGCCCCTTCCGCTGTTTGCTTGGGCTCTGACCCTCTGATTAGAAGCTTTGTCTCTCTACTTGTGGGCATCTAGGCAACTGCTGAACCCAGGCATGAGAAGACTTTCATTTCAGCTGTCCCATCTCTGGCTTACATTTCTAGAAGGTGTCTTCTCTAAGTAGAATTCTTACATATGTCTGAATTCATTACGGGCTAGGGGA
>NW_023243463.1:0-1563 GCF_002007445.2 Ailuropoda melanoleuca
AGAAAATGCCTATTTATAATGTTATATATAATATGTATATTCCCATGAGGAAAAGTGACTGTTGCCTCTGTGATAGAGGGGGTCCGATAAAAGGTAGTATGTTGGTTCCCCTACGGAATGATGCTATATCAGGGGTGTAGCCTTGGTCTCTGCTGACACTGAGCAGTGGCAGTAGAGAGATCAATCTTGATAAGGGAGATTACTTTGATGAGCCTTAATTCTTGCCACCATAGCAATATTGTCAAGGGGCCTATTGAATAAGTCGCATGTTGGCTGAGAGATATTCTGACTGATAGCCACAGGATTTCATCTTGTCCACCTTATCATCGAGAGCCTCTCTCCACAATGCAGTGCTCTCTGGAGGGCATTTAGATGGTAAAGGAATAATATGTGCCCATTGTGAGAAATCTATCCTCACATGTTTTCCCTTATCACCAATCTGCATATAATTTTCTTTTAAAGGTCCGGACCAACTGGTTAAGTTTTTAGCCACTACCCATGCAAACATAGATACAAACCTTAAGCTAGCTTCTGGTGGTCTAAGTAAATAATCAAGTATAGTGATTAAAATTCTAATTAGAATAATTTCCCTTCACCCTAGTCTTTCAGATCCACCCTAACTGGAACTGTAATGCAGGGGCTATGCACTTCTGGCTTATGACCACATATCATCAAGTCAGGCCCAAGTTTGCTTCCCTAATCACATAGTTGTAAGGAATTCCACATAAGCCCATAGATGTGAACTGAGATAGAAGAGGCAATGCACCAGAAGTGGGTGCTGAAAGAGTGAGCCACCTACCCATGTTGAACCCAATCTTTTATATACTATTGCCACCTGATGAACTCCTCTTACACATTCCTAGTTTTATGGGTGGTGGGTCAGACATCACCCAGTTCATTAGGGTCAGCTCAGATCTCGTGGTCACCTGATCTTCCATAGTCTGTATAATGGTTTGAATGGTGTACCCCCCCAAAAAAAAATATAAGTCTTCTAGAACCTGTAAATGTGACCTTATTTGAAAAGGGCATTTTTGAAGCCAGAATTAAGTTGTGGATTTTGAGATGAGATTATCCTGAATTACTGGGGTGTACCCTAAATCCAATGACAAGTGTTTTTTATTCAAGACAGCAGAGGAGAAACAGAGAAGGCCCTGTGAAGATGGAAGGAGAGATCGGAGTGATGCCTTCACAAGCCAAGGATTCTTGCAACAACAGAAGCTAGAAGAGGAAAGGAAGGATTCTCCTCTGGAGACTTTTAGAGGGAACATAGCCCTGCCGACATCTTATTTCAGACTTCTAATTTCCAGAACAGTAAGAGAACACATCTCTGTTCTTTTAAGTGATAATTTGTTACTGCAGCCACAGAACACTAATGTGGTCAGACATTTAGTGTTTACTCGGGCCTAGTGGCAAGGTAGAAGCTGTTTAAAAGGAGAATAGTTACCTGCAAAAGGCGTCACGACTATACTCCAAAACACGAGAGGTCGGCATTGATTCTCCTACTGGGGCTTGCCAAAGATCAGAGGGGAAGGCTTGCCTCCGATATGGGGGGGGGGGGGGACT
>NW_023243464.1:0-1563 GCF_002007445.2 Ailuropoda melanoleuca
AGGGATTAACATTTATAAACAGGATTCACTTCTTATTCTCTGCGATTCCTTGAACTGGAGATCTAAGTTTACATGTGTGACGTAGACAAAATTTTCTGTGTTTATAACTAACATGCATGTTCGGCTAAATGTCTTAATGAATTACTCTTTTTATAATTTTAGTGGAAATATTTAGCATGCATACATATGGACACTTGGTAAGACCATATCATGTTGTTGCTCTGAAAAGTGGAAGATAGAAAAATCACTGTAAGAGTAACAGTTAAATAGACTTAAATAATGCTTCTTTAAATATAACCACATATCCATAAGAACCATAAACCTATATCATGTAAGTTAGGTCAGTTCTTCATCAACAGCTTTATAGAGCAGTGCTATTGTTCATAATGTTGTTTTAATGCAATGTGGTAGACATTTACTTCAAGTTATATATTAATTCCATGATTCAAACATTTTATGCTATTGGTATAAGATTTAATTACCAAATGTTGGGTTAAATTATTTAGATTTTTGTATCAAAAGTGAATATTTGTTGACATGATGTTTTAAGAATTTTTTTTTATTTGGAGAATATAGTAAGTAAAATCAGAAAATATTTACTTAGAATTCAGTTGGCTGTGTCTGATGATCTAAAAAAGCAGATTTCTAGGACCCAATAAACTCTGCTTTTGCAGCCATAATATAAATGGAAACATGTAGAGAATTTGCACTTAGATATATACAATGAATACTACAAAAATACCCATAATTGAGCTTTCTAAAAAAAGGCCCTTTAGCCAAAGTCTAAATATAAACTCAGAGATTTACCATCAGATGAAACCATTATAATAGCAGTATTGTTTCATTAAAGGTGGCAGTAGTAAAAATATAATGATGTAAAATTAGGAAGTAATATCAATAGATTATTACCTAAATTTATGACTTATATAGTAACACTATGCCAATTTAAGATTTTAAAACATTGATGTCTTGTAACATTACTAAAATTGCACATAATCTCAAATTGAGTTTAAGATTTTATATATACTCTAGCTGTACTTATAGTCTATTTTAAACTTGGAATTGGATTTTATATATTATAGAAGTTCTGAATTCCATCAAATCAAGTTTGATTATTAAGATTGTTCTGCTGCTACATGACTTTATTTATAGAACCTAAAGATTTTAAGGTCAAACTCAAAGTGATTTAACTATGAATTTATCATTTTAATATGATTAATATTTGATATGACTAATATAGTACCTTCTATGCTATCCTTGGGCAGTAGTATAATGGTGTAAGAACCTGACTTGTGAAGGCAAACACTTGGCTCTGCCACTGGGTGGCTTTGGTAAAAATGCTTAACTTCTATGTGCCTTGATTTTCTTATTTGTGAAATGGCATTATAATAGTTCCTGCTTGAATATTTGTTAGAAGAATTAAATGAATTAGTAAGTATATATTACATATGATATATAATAATTGGTTTAATTAAAATATAATGGGATCTATATAAAGACATAGAGATAGAAATATCAGTGCCTGGATATACCTGAAACTAATATAACACTGTATGTTAATTA
>NW_023243465.1:0-1563 GCF_002007445.2 Ailuropoda melanoleuca
AAATAAATAAATAAATAAATAAATAAATATGTTAAAAAAAAAAAGGAAAATAAATTCTGGAGTAGATGTTTTGTAGAACAAGCCACCTGACACTCCCTTTGAACCTCTTCTGTAAACAGGTGTACCAAATACGAATTTTATAGTAGGATATGCCTTTAGTTTCTGCTGTTAGTAAAAGAATTTCCTCTATATAATCTTCATGGTTATTCACTTTCTCCTCCCATTTTGACCAGAGTAAAACACACAAAAAAGGAGAAAAAAAGAAAAAACCCATTCTCATCTGGAGCTTCACCTAAGCTCTCCCCACGCTCGCCCCACCAGCCCTGCCACGGCTGGTACACGTGCGTGGCATGCAGCAAGGACAGTTAGGAAGAACAAAGGAAATAGAAATGCACGAGAAGAACAACCAGAATTTCTCAGTTGGTTGGATGTGGGGATAAGAAGGATGGTAAGCCCAAAGATAATCAGGTTTCAGGTATGAACAGGAAGCTAAGAGGTTGGATTTGGGAATTAAACTTGGATTCAGATCCCATTTCTGCAGATTGTTAGCTGCATCATCTTATGTCATGTTCGTCACCCCCAAGCCTCAGTGTTCTTGTCTATGACGTGGGGATAATTTAGTGCCGAGTTCGCTAGGTTATTGGATGGCTTAAGCAGGAGACTCGACTTACAAGCGCCTGAGTGTTTTCCACTTTTAATTATTAATGGTGATGCTATTTTTTTTTTAAGATAGAGAACATAAAAAGAGGAGCAGAGATGGGTGATGGTGAGGGAAGGTGATTTCCGTTTAGACAAGCTAAGTTTGAAGTACCCGAGGGATGTGTATTCTGCGTTACTGGAAGGCAGAGACGTGGTCCTGGGTTGGAAGGGGGCTTACCTGTGCTATAACAGCAAGTTCGATCCTGGCGCGGCCGCCGTGGCTTTGCATTCATTCTCTGACTCTGTTCCTAGCTGGTCTCAAAGCTCAGATTGCCTGACTCTGTGAAAATGTTTGATCACCTGCAAAGGCTCGTGGTTGCTTATCAGAGTGCATCCTGCTTATCAGAGTGCATCCACTAACTGGAGAGTTGGTGTGTTTTTCCCACCTTGGGCATCAGGGCTGCTGTGTGTCTGTGCGCGTGGGGTGCTCACTGCTCTAGGGTTTCCGCCCCCAGGCGGCGGGAGGTGAAATCTGCTTGTCTCCCACGACCAGGCCACAAGCCCCTGGCTGCCTCCAAAGCCTTGGGAATGTTCGCCGGCCCCCTCAGGGGGGTGGCTTAGTGTGGAACAGGAGGAGCCTCTGTTGAAGTTAAATTCCATATGGTCAGTTTAAGTTCCTATTATAAGGACCAAGTCGTGGGGGTACTTAGATTTTTTTCTTTCTTATTGCAGATCATCAACGCTGTGGTGCTGCTGATTCTGTTGAGCGCCCTGGCTGACCCAGACCAGTACCACTTTTCAAGTTCTGAGCTAGGAGGCGACTTCGAGTTCATGGATGATGCCAGTAAGTACATCAAATAGCAGATGTAAATCTGGTGTCTTTCTTTCTTTCTTTCTTTCTTTCTTTCTTTCTTTCTTTCTTTC
>NW_023243466.1:0-1563 GCF_002007445.2 Ailuropoda melanoleuca
AGCAAGAGCTTCGGAGCCAGACAGACTTGGGTTCACATGCTTTTTCCTTCGAAGCTGTGCGGCAAGAGGCAAGCCGGGGGACCTCCTTGAGATTCAGGACTAGATCAGTAAAATGGCGCCAGAAATCCTTCCTCAGCATGGTCAGGATTATATCCCACTGGGAAGACAGACATCTTGCAAAGGAGTATAATTGCAGAGGGAGAGCGTGACCCCAGGGCAAGGGCAAACTTTCTAACAACCACAGCTGGTTTTGAGAGCTGACTTGCTTTTTCGGTTGCTTTGTTTATGTGTATGTTTTTCTCCCAGAAGGACGCTCTCACTTTTATTCCTTTTCCTTGTGGCCCGCCTGCTCACATTTCCTCATATAAATTATTCAGCTACTTTTCATCTTTCACTCCTCAGAAGTGAGAAAGAGAACACACACGTACAAGGCACAGAGTCCTAACAACGGCTTATTTTCAGGGGCCGTTTGTCCTTTTGCTTAGCTCTAAAGAGGCCCTGTCAGGTCTTAAAACGGACTTCCCATTCTGGGGCTAGATCTTAGTGCCCCAAAGTGGACTCTGCCTCCCCATCCTCAAAGCCTCCGTCCTGAGTCTTGCCAGGGGTTAGAGGGTCAGTACTGCTGCTCTGACCTCCACCAAGAGAGTTAACCTGGATTGAAAGATAACTCGGGAGTTATTGGAGCTGTCAAGCCTCTGAAGTGTGAGTGGCAACCCATTGTCCATCCCTTTCCCAGCTTCTAAAGGGCAAGGCCTCTGTGAGTCCACCCGGATGGGCAGGGCGTGGAGCCTTTATGTTAGACTCCTCGGAATCTATGACTGGTCTTTACTTGGAGGCCCATGACCGACACCCATCGGCAAAAGCAGGACAGCTCGCACTTGGACATCCTCCGAGTCCCTGAAGGATGGCTGTGCTTAAGTGGGCGGGGACAGTCAGGAGAGTGTGTGGACTGTTTAGGTGGTACTGTTGGGCCCAGTGAGCTGAGCAATGCTATATGAAATTTGGCGACTGAGGGGCCAGCGGAATGCCATTTACTGAAGGCCATGTGTGGCAGCATGGCTGGAGGGAAGAGCTGGATGGGGGTGGTGGGGTGGGGATTCCAGGTGCCTTCGAAGGCAAGTAGTATTTAGGGTTGCCTCTGGAGAGACAGATGAAGTCGGAAACAGGAGGACGAACAACGAGGTTTGTAAGCAGGGGAATGAGGAACAAGACGGAATCAAGGTGAGGCAGTAGGACACACAGTTCAGCATGGATGCCAAGAACAATGGGAGATGGCTGGAGGGTGCGGTGGGGAAAGGGATGGTGCATTAAAGGGCAGGGAACATGAAGACTGGCCATGGCCCTCATTTCAGGAAGTCCCTCCAAAAAGTCTCCATTGATCTGCCATGACAGGAGAGTCTCATCTCAGTTGGAGCACGGAGCACGGCAGAGACCTATCTTTCATGCGTACGCCAACCCTAACGGGAGCCACATAAAGTCCGTGCATTGCAATTGCCTGATACGTCTCTAAGTCTCTTTGAATCTGTAAGATCCCTTACTTTTGTTTTCCTTATGGTTTACTTA
>NW_023243467.1:0-1564 GCF_002007445.2 Ailuropoda melanoleuca
TCCTCCCCTCCCAACAGGCCCGAGCGTACATTACCCATACGGGGTGTACATTATTCTCTGCTGCATGGGTGGAGAGGAACAGCCTCCATTCTCACACAGCCTTTATGGGTTTTTCCAGAAGTTACAAAATGGTTTGTGTTTTTATTTGCTCCGAGTTCCATGTACTTCTTAGTAGCATTTCCAAAAGTTTTAACACGTCTGTTAAATACCACAGGACTTTTCTAAGCATTCAAAAAAGCTCTTTATCCTTTCTCTTCCCTGTGTTGGGCCCCTTTTTCCAGATTTCCATCTTACCTAGCTTTCTTTCTTATTTTATTGAAGTACCTTATCCAGCAGTTTTCAAAGAAAGAGTTGGGGGCGGGGAGAAAGATAAGTAGATGATTAGTAATGGAGAGACAGATGGCTGGACAGGCGGGTGGATGGATGGATTGATGGACAGACAGATGATAGGTGATGGATAGATAAATAAAGAGAGGATAGATTAATTAATAGATATGGATAGATAATGGATGAATGAACAGATTGTCAACCAATTGATCAATAGATAATGGATGGGTGGATGGATATGTAGGTCTTGCTTTCATGTCTGAAACTATCTATATTCACCTTCTGTCTTGACCAATATCAGGAATCCTCTGTCCAGAGAACCGTGTTCTGTGCATGCAATGCCTTCTTTGATCTCCCTGAACAGAAACTCTTGTTTTTCTGGTTTTTTAGCTTCCTGGTTGTTGTTTCTTCTGCATTCCTTCTTTCTGATTTTGCTCCTTTGAGTCTGTGTTCCATGTAGAGTTTTCTCTCCAGTGTCTGTGATCCTGGCTGTCCGTTTGTATTTCTGAGGGAGGCATTCAGCGCCGGCTGTGATTTGGGCAGGTGGGGTGGGGGAGGGCTTACGGACTGATGCAAGGAGCGCACTAACCAGGCTCAACCGAGAAACCTCCCAGTGCCAGCACCCGGTGACACTTTCTCTGCGAACGGCTGACTTTCTCCCTGGGGAGGGCGGATGGGCCTGGCTGCTCCCCCCGGCAGTCAGGAGGAGCTGAGGGTCCAGAGCAGTTGACGTTCTCTTTTCAAACCCCACTGGGTCTGCTCTTCCTGACATGGGGATCCTCTGTTCTTCAGCCAGGAAGCTCTCCGCTTGTCATCGATTCAATCGTGTCCCTGCTCCAAAACAATTCATACGTGCAAGACTCAAACCCTAGTACCCCAAATGTGACACTACCAGGGGATGGGTCATTCAGGGTGTAATTAGCTAAGACGAGAGCATCAGGGAGGGCCCTAACCCACTGTGACTGGTGTCCTTATAAACATTTAGGCACAGACATATGGGGAGAATGCTCTGTGAAGTTACCTTACCATAAACAGAGCAGCTCCCAGAGGCTGGAGGGAGGCCTGGGACAGACCCTCCCTTGGCATCTTCAGAGGGACCTGGCCCTGCCACCACCTTCATCCTAGGTTCCAGCCTCCAACCCAAGAGACAAGAAGCTTCTGCTGTTGGCAGTCACCTGCCCTGTGACGGTTCATCGGGACAGCCCCAGGAAACGACTACCTACGTCCTGGGCGGGGG
>NW_023243468.1:0-1057 GCF_002007445.2 Ailuropoda melanoleuca
TAACTATCACCTAACCTTTACAATCCTCTATTACGTGGTCCCGGGCAGACCATGCCCCCCTACACACACACACACACACCCACACACCCCTTGACTGGCCTGATTTCAGGTGCACAGTGGGGATCCTGACAACCCCCAAAGGAAAGTAACCTATTCAAGAGGGAGAACCTGAACTCCTCCTCCCCCATCAACACTACACTTATTTGCTTCTCGTCGGTCTTGCAGCCAGACTTTAGCCCCAAGAAGGCCAAGCCCCCGTCTGCCTGGTTCAGCGCCGGAGTCCCAGTCACGCCATCCCCAGGCCCGGCGCACAGCACAGGTGAGGTCATTATCACTCCAGGAATGAAGCCCTCGTTCTGGGCACTTAACACGTGTGAAACGAGGGTCGCGAAAGCGACAAAAAGTCGCTGAATTCTGGCGAATACGCGTGTTTCTGAGACACAGGCCCGACTCCCCCCGAGGCCCGAAGCACCAGCCCCCCGGGGACGCCGGCCCCTNGCCCCGCAGGCACCTCTGCACATAGAAGCATCTTCACAAGTGCCGCGCACACCGTCGTCGTCGTCTGTGTCTGTGGAGGAGGAGGAACAGGAGGTGAAAGCGGGCGTCCTCAGGCTATTGGCCATGGCCGTGGAGCGTCAGGCATGCCTTGCCTCGCGGGGAGATGGAAGCGGGGTCCACAGACGTCCGGGGGGAACCAACCGTCAGCCTCTGAGAAGGCAGGAGAGCGCGGCTGGTTCCACCGCGCTCAGCTGAGGCGGCTTGGGGACAGCGCGCACGGCAGCTGCCCTAACGACCTTCCCGCTCATTAGCGCCTCTGCCCAGACTCATTGGACCATTTCCCTGCCTCCTCGGCCCGCGGAAGCGCTGATTGGATAACTCTTTTGGCCACGCCCACACAGCCGGGATCTCTCTCACGCGGTGGGGAACAGGGTCGTTAACGCCTGTTCTCTCCTCAAAACATCTACAAGAGGTAGCTTGTCGCTTAGGTCTTGTACTCTGTCCTCAAGTTCTTCAATTTTGCTGGTGGACTCTGCTTTTTCAGTTGTGGAACTTGAAT
>NW_023243469.1:0-3262 GCF_002007445.2 Ailuropoda melanoleuca
CCTCACAAGCCGGGGCAGCAGCTCTTTCTGCCATGGGTCCTGTCATAAACCACCAATTTTGCACCAAAGACGTCTCAAGAATTCTATCCTGGTCGTCGGCTCCAGATTCCACCCCACTGAACCTCACCTATATTCCATAACCTCCTCATTTCCAAAGCACACTGGGTGCTCATGGAAGCTGCAGGATGGACAGAGCCTCAAATGGCGGCTTTGGCACTGGGCATAGCCCCGCCACACCCCTCGGGCTCCTCCAGCAGTGACCCCCTGTGCCTGCCAGCCCCAGTTCTTGATAACCCTCCAGTTCAGTTGCTGTGAGAGCGGTGCCTATGCTTCCTGCTCGAGACACAAGTGANTGAGGAGAAGGGAGAGATCCCTCTCCTCGCATGAAGTCAGTTGACAGGGAGTCCACTTGATTGGAACTCTCTATCTGGGAGCCCTGCAAAGGACAGAAAGGCTGTGACCCTCCGCCGGCCCCAAGGAGCTCTGGCACCGGGAGCACCGCAGGAGTCTACGGAACTCGGCACACAGCAGCATCACACCTCCCTGCCTACAGACGCGGGCAGCCCTTTTATTCTCACCCTCTCAAGAGGCGGGGAAAGCCCTCTGGGAACACAAGGCACACGGAGCAACCAGCTGACCCTGAGCCCCACCGGGCCCCCTGGCAAGGGGCAGCGCATCCCCGTCCAGGCTAAAACACCTGAGAATCAGTGCCTAGGCCCCTGCCCCCCCGAAAACGAGGTGAAAGAACAAGTGAACAGCAAGTTTACAGACTAAAGAGGATGGCCAAACTCCAGCGCTAGGGGAAAATAGCACCTAGAGCTCGAGGCTTTTTCTCACTATTCATTTCTCTCTCCATTCAAAATTTTCCATTTCTTTTTTTTTCTTTTTTCCCTTCCCAACTACTTTTTTTTTATGTTAGCAACTCTTCATTTTTCAATCTTTTCTGAACTTTCATTTCTTACATTAACATTTTATACATATATTCTTCATTCTTGGATTGCTTTCGCTATATTCAATTTGATTTCTGTATATATATATCTGAGTTTGGCTTTCTTTACAATTTTGGGATTTAGTGACTTCCAACACACAGACCAAAAGACACTCAGGACCAAGTGGACCACCCTGCTTTGTCCACCCTGTGAGATCATAATCTCTCTCTCCCCCATCCACTCTTCTACAGGAAAAGTGACTAGAGAGAGGGATTCACAGCAAAGGAAAGAGCCAGAGGTAACACTTTCTGCCACTGATCTAATGCATACGGTTTTAAGTAAGATGTCAGAGCTGGAACTCAGGATGACAATTACAAAGTTGCTAGCTGGGCTTGAAAAAAGTATAAATGACACGAGAGACTCTCAGAGTGCAGAAATGAAATCGAATCAGGCCCAAATTCAAAAGGCTCTAACTGAGATGCAGTCTACACTGGATGTGGATGCTCCAACGGCTAGGGTCAAAGAGGCAGAAGACAGGGTCAGTGACACCAAAGACAAGCTGATGGAAAGGAAGGCAGCTGAGGAAAAGAGAGAAAGCCAATGAATGGACCATGGGTGGAGGAATCAAAAAATCAGTGATGCCACAAAAGGAAACAATATTTGAATTACTTCTGGCCCCGAGGGAGAAGACACAGAGGGACACAAGATCTATCCGTGTAGATCGCAGCTGAGAACTTCCCTAATCTGGGAGGGAAACAGGCATTCAAGTCCAAGAGGTAGAGAGGACTCTTCCCCAAATCCATAAGAAGAGAGGAACACCCTAACATATACTAGTGACGTTTGCAATTGCAGACATAAAGAGAAAATCCTGAAAGCAGCTTGAGACAAGAGGGTCTTCACCGACAGTGGTAAGCACATTGCACTAGCCACATACCTAT
Organism: Ailuropoda melanoleuca; assembly: GCF_002007445.2. Taxonomy (NCBI): domain Eukaryota; kingdom Metazoa; phylum Chordata; class Mammalia; order Carnivora; family Ursidae; genus Ailuropoda; species Ailuropoda melanoleuca. The sequence goes on from NW_023243469.1 coordinate 1,868, forward strand.
CCACAGAGACCTGGCACACCAGAAAGGGCTGGTGTGATCGAGTCAGGGTACTAAATGAGAAAAACATGCAGCCAAGAATATTTTACCCAGCAAGGAGTCATTCCGAATAGGAGCAGAGATAAAGAGCTTCCAGGACAGAAAGAAACTCAAAGGATTTGGCCGCTAAACCACCCTGCAAGAAATAGGAAGGGGGATCCTGTAAGTGAAGAGAGACTCCAAGAGTAACACAGACCAGAAAGAAACAGAGACCATCTACAGAATTAGGGACGTGACAGGTAATGCAATGGACTCATCTCCATCTGCTTTTTAGATTTTTTTCTTTATCATTGGTCTAAAGAAATTTTATTAGTCTGTAGGTTGATAAGGAGGTTTTTTTTTTCACGATCCTTATGTTTGAGGGTTTTGTTGGCTGGATTCCTGAATTCTTGAATCTATGGGTGTAGAGGGTTCATACAATTCAGATAATAATCAGACATTACTTCTTCAAACTTTTTTTTTTCTGTACCTCAGCCAATTTCTTATCTACCAGGCCACTTGAAATTGTTACAAAGCTCACACATACTCTCGTGTTTGTGTGCAGGGCGTCCTTTGCACCCTTCCTTTTCTCTGCTTTCTTCTGGACAACTGCTGTGATCATACATTCAAGTTCTCTCTCTCTCTCTCTCTCTCTCTCTCTCTCTCTTTTTGCTATTTAGTGTCTAACGTGAAAGAAAGCCCATCTACTACATTTCTCATCTTAGTCGTGCTACTGTTCAGCTCCAGAAGTTTGGTTTTCCTTGTTTTCATAGTTTCTGTATCTCTGTTTCACTTCATCCTTTGTGTACATTCCTACGTATATAAAACCTCTTTCTAACAGTTGTTTGAATGTACATGTGCAATACTTCCATCCTCTTTTTCATTTGTGGGTAAGTTTCTATTGTTTAATCTTTCTCTTCAGTATGAGGTGAACTTTTCTCCTTCTTTGCATCCTGGTAATCTGTTGTTGGAAGGCAGGTATTATGAATTTTAATTGTTAGATATTAACTATTGCTTATATTTCTACACATACTCTTGAGGATTGTTCTGATGGTGAGGTTCCTGGAAAACTATTTTATCCTCCCAGACTAGCTTTCCAAAGTTTTGTTAGGTGGTATCACAGTAGTCTTCAATGTATTTTGCTACTGTTCTGGTGGTATTCTGAGCTCCCTTTGCAATGTCCCATGAATTACAAGGTTTTCCACTCTGCCTGCTGCTGGTAACACAGACTTTTCCTGATTACATGTGAAGGCTAGTGACATTTTCCTCTCTGCTTCCCCTGGGCTATGATTTTCCCCACAACACATATGTTCCTCACACACGTGCCTATTGAGGAATTCTATGGAAACTCAAAAGTGATCCTAGATGGCTTTCTGAGGT
>NW_023243470.1:0-1564 GCF_002007445.2 Ailuropoda melanoleuca
TGGGCTAAGCAATGTAAAATGTACATAAAATGTAAAACAGGTATTTGTTTATATTGAATACTGTATTCAATTTAAGACTCAGTATAAGACAATGCCCAGCAATTAAATGGAACATTAATTCAGAATTTGGGAATTTATGGAATTACATAGTCATATAACCAGATTTTTTATTCAATTCTTGATTGTTAGTATCACTTTTAATGTCAGTAATGGAAGATGAGAAATATTAAAGGCCTTTTGTAAATATGAATGAGGCTAATGTAAATATACATAAAATAAAGCGAATAAATGAGGCACTTATTTGTAGCAAGTTAAATATAGTTGCTTGGTAACTGATACATAGAAGATACATAATATACAGCACTTGTTGAAAGAATGAATATATATATTTATTTTTATCCAAATAAAGTCCTTAATTCTTCTTTCCACTTTGTATACACAGTAACACAGCACAACACATAGTGTTAATCGTTTATTGACTTGTTTGTGGTTAGAAACAAAGGAAGTGGTGGTAATATTCCTTTGCCATAATCCTGAAACTCATGTTCATTTAAATCACTTCCGGAATTTGTTTTGCATAAAACATGATTTCCCTACCTATTCTGGATAACAGTTCAAATAACTCAAAACTAAAGCATCTCTAAGGCAACAATGGTAACCCTCCGACACAACACATTTTCTGTGTCACTCATCAACTCAATCTGTCACTTGTTCCACTGCCAGTGATTTGCCAATTCCCTCAAAGGCAGATGTTTCCTGTCACCTCGTATGTCTGTGTACCTGTTTCTATCCATCTCTGTGACAAGAACAATGTCCTGCTTACTTAGACTAAGAGTATTGCTTTCACTGGCTTGATGAATTCCTCTCTAAATTAAAAAAAAATTATGTGACAGAGAATGAGAGAGAGAGAGAGCATAAGCAGGGGAAGCAGCAGAGGGAGAGGGAGAAGCTTACTCCCCGCTGAGCAGGAGGTCCAATGTGGAGCTTGATCTCAGGACCCTGATACCATGACGTAAGCTGAAGGCAGACCCTTAACCTACTGAGCCACCCAGGTGCCCCTTGATGAATTCCTCTTTTAACAAATAACAAATATATGCTTAGTATTTACTCAAGGAGTAACATTTAGTTCTTCTGATAACATTTCTGTGTGATTCAACAAAAGCTGTATAACTCACTGTATTTGTGTGTCCTTAGGAAATAAAGCCATGTGACTGCTTGTAATTACACTTCACTTTAAACGTAAATCCAGTTTTAAAAACCCATTCAGAATTACAAGACATTAACTATAATACCTTTTCCATTTTACCTCTAATTATATTGGCTCTCTTAAATGGCAATATTTCTAATTTTGTCCCAAAACTTACTATTAAATTTTTCATATCAGACCTATATACACAACATATGGGATATATTGTGTTGGGCACCATTAGGCATTTATTTTTTTCTTATAATGTTTTTTTATTATATTATGTTAGTCACCATACAGTACATCACTGGTTTTTGATGTAAAGTTTGATGATTCATTAGTTGCGTATAACACCCAGTGCACCATGCAATACGTGCC
>NW_023243471.1:0-1564 GCF_002007445.2 Ailuropoda melanoleuca
TTTTTTTGTTTGTTTGTTTTAATTTTTTTTCCTCTCTGGCCTCTTTATAACATCACTAAGACTGTTTTGCAGGTCAGTGTAAAGTAAGCAGTGCTTTGAGATGAACTGAGCTCTAATCTTCTGACACATCTCTTACTGATTCAATATTTTAAGATAAATATCATATAAGAACAGTGAGAAATGAGGCACCAGAATAAATGATGAAAAAAACACAGCCTAAAAAATGTGTGATGGGATTTAAGGCATGCTGCCCCCAAATATGCCACTTTCGACATGTTGATTATTTTGAATTAAAGTTACTTAAGAAACAGCCAGAACAAGAAGGACACTCTGACTCTCCTCTGACCCCTGGAAAGCAGGAAATATATTCTCCCTGTGCCAGTAGGCTCCCTGCACCTGGAGGGTAGAAGACATCCTTCTCACCAGAGATAGGGAATTCAGAGCTGAGAAGGCTGTATAAAAAAGTCTTCTTACTTCTTCGTTAATTTGCTACCCCAAGCCCAAACTTTGTCTTGTCAATTCTTCACAGATTTATTGTCTCTTTTTCTGAAAGATATAAAAGCTGCCTGCTTTGGTCACTTCGAGTCTCATATTTTTATGAGCTCCTGTATGTGTGAAATTAAATTGTTTTTCTCCTGTAATCTGTTTTATGTGAATTTAATTATTAGACCAACCAAAGAACCTGGAAGGGAAGCAAGGAAGAATTTTCCTCTCCTACACCTGCAATTGATTAACATTTTGGTTTGTCAGCCCTTCCCAGTTGATATAAAAATTCTTCTTAAATAAGCTCCAAAGAACAAATTAAATAGTTTTTTCACTCAAATATGTAACATCTTTTTAATTAACATAGACTTGAATGAGGCTCAAGTTTTCCATCAATTTTTAAAGACTAATTTTATATTTTACAAGCCATTTAATAAACTCTCTAGGCATATTTTGTAAATTTTTTTTTAGTGGGACTATTCCATGTGTCCATGTTAGATAAACTGTTGTGTCAAATAAAGAAAAATGTGGCCTAGAAGGAGAAAAGATTTTTTTCACAAAAACTTTACATACTAGGGGGCACCTGGGTAGCTCAGTCATTTAAGTGTCCGACTCTTGATTTTGGTGCAGATCAGGGTCTCAGGGTCTTGGGATAGAGCCCCTGGTCAGGCTTTGCACTACATGCGGAGTCTGCCGGAGACTCTCTCTCTCTCCCTCTTCCTCTGCTCCTCCCCCTGCTCTCTCTCTTTCCCTGCTATTATTTATACAGACAAATTATTGATACCGACAAACTTCCCAATCCTTGTCAATCAGGTGGTGCAACCGCATTCCTTTGTAGCTCTAATTTGCATTTCATTGATTGCTAGTGAAATTGAGCACTATTGATATGTTTATTGACCATTAATGTTTCCTCTTCCGTGAAGTAACTTAAATCTTTTGACTTATTTTCATTGCATTGTCTGTTATTGATTTGTAGGTATTCTTTATATATTTTATTTTATTTTATTTTATTTTTTTTTTAAAGTTTTTATTTATTTATTTGACAGAGATAGAGACAGCCAGCGAGAGAGGGAACACAAGC
>NW_023243472.1:0-1564 GCF_002007445.2 Ailuropoda melanoleuca
CAGGCTCCTCTGCTGTGAGCCTGCTTCTTCCTCTCCCACTCCCCCTGCTTGTGTTCCCTCTCTCTCGCTGGTTGTCTCTATCTCTGTCAAATAAATAAATAAAATCTTTAAAAAAAAAAGCACCAAGAAAAGTACTTGGGCATACATCTAACAAGATACCTGCAGGAATTATTTGTAGAAGTCTACAAAAAGTATATGACATGAATCAGAGAAGATATAAATACATGGAAATATATTTCACTTTCACATATCAAAAGACCCAATATTATTAAACTTTCAGTTTTTCAAAAATATGATCTATAGATTTAAAGCATCTTCATCAAAATCACAGCAGGGTTTTTTGAAAGCTACAAACTAAATACAATATACAGAAAACAGAATACCAAAAATAACCAACACAATCCAGAAAAGGAAAAACAAAAGTGCAGAACTCACATTAGCTGATTTTAAGAATTACTATATTAATCAAGATTGTGATTTGGGCCAAAAAAAAAAAAGACTCATTGAACAATGGAACACAATATAGAATTTAGAAGTAGACATACACAAATACTGTCAACTAAGTTTGACAAAATCACAAAGACAACTTGATGAAGGAAAATGGTGCTGGATAAATTGGATATCCATATGCAATAATAATAATAATAGTAATAGTAATAGTAATAATCCAGACAGGGACCTTACACCTTACACCAAATCTCAAAATGTGTCATATACCTATATGTAAAATGTAAAACTGAAAAACTTCTAGGAGAAAATCTGTGATTTCCATGGGTTTGGTGATAAATATTTAGATGCAACACAAAAAAACACAATCCATGAAACAAAAATTGATAAGTAAAACTATTTAAATTAAAAGCTTATATTCTAAGGAAGACAATGTTAACAAAATTTTAAGACTGAGGGGGGAGAAAAACTCTTGTATATCATATACCTGATAAAAGATACATTGAATATATATAAAGACCTCTTACAACTCAACAATAAAAAAACAAACAACTGAATTAAAACTGGGCTAAAGATCTGAGAAGACACTACACCAAAGAAGAAATACACATTGCAAATAAGAATGGAAAAAGATGCATGCATTAATTTTATTGGGAATAGGCACATTAAATATACTTTAAATATAGTTTTACCATATGACCACCAATTGCTTCTAGATATTTAGCAAATTGAAAGCATATGTCCACACAAAAAACAAGTGCATGTTTATCACAGTGTTGCTCATAATTGCCAAAACCTAGAAGTAACAAAGCTGTCTTTCAATAGGTGCCTGGTTAAGCAAATACATATATATATGTATTTATATACAGAAGCCATGAACAGACACTTCTCCAAAGAAGACACATGAAAAAGTTTTCTGTCTGTTCATGGCTTCTGACCATTTTTTGACTGGATTATTTGTTTTTTGGGTGTTGAGTTTGAAAAGTTCTTTATAGATCCTGGGTATCAGCTCGTTATCTGTAATGTCATTTGCAAATATTTTCTCCTATTCCGTGGGTTCCCTTTTAGTTTTGTTGACTATTCCTTTGTTGTGCAGAAGTTTTTTATCTTGATGAAG
>NW_023243473.1:0-1564 GCF_002007445.2 Ailuropoda melanoleuca
TCCAGCTCAACTCAGGGGACCGGCTGAAAAAGGTGTCCCCTACTCCTCCGCCATCTTAACCTCCCCTCCCTTCCTCCACTTTTAAAGCCAGCAATACAAGTTGGGTCCCTCTCATGTTTCGAATCTCCTCTCCTTCCATCTCATCTCTCTGAGCAAACCAGGAGAGGTTCTCTGCTTTTAAACACGCATGTGATTAAACTGGGCCCACTAGGATAATGCAGAGTAATCTCCCCATCTCAGGGTTTATACCCTTAATTACATCTGCAAATTCTCTTTTGCCATGTAAGGTTCTAGGGATTAGACAGATGGTGGGCATCTTTGGTAGGCTGTTATTCTATGTGCCACGCTACCTGTCTGATTAATTCCTTGGGGTCAGGGATCTGATTTGTACCCGGACTCTGCTTCAACAGCTGTATGATGCTGGACCAGACACTTCCGTCTTTATACTAGCAGATCACTCCAGGAGTTCCTGTCTTGGTAAGCCATGTTGGCAGAATTGCCATACAGGCTGACACAGGACAAATGTAACAGGTCAGTTTGTTGGAGGAATCAGGGTAGTTTGAGTATGAGGGTGAAACCAGAGCTGCCTCTGAGGAAGAGAGAGCCATGGGGCCAACAGGAGAAGTCAGAGAGGAACAGAAGCATTGGAACTGGGGCATCTCCATGAAGAAAGGAAGAGGCCGGGCTGCCATGCCAAGTACCAGCCCAATGTGAGTGGGAAGTCCGGCAGCGACAGGACACAGCCAGGCCTGCAAGCAGCAGAGCCAGATCTCATACCTACTCCCTGGCCCTAAGGCCTCTGCGGACTCCATGGACCTTTGGAGATGTTCAATCTGGCCCCTTTTGACTCTTGGTGGCCTTGTAGCCTCAGGCCTTCTGAACAGTTGGGAGGTGATCCCATTCCTGGGCACATTCCCTGCCTCTTTCCCCCTGCCACACAGAAGCCACGGGCCATATAAGAGTCCAGCGGGCACTCTCCCCAGGTGCTTGCTCCAGGCCTGCTCCCTGCCCCTTCTACAAACTTTGTTTTGGCAAATCCCTGGGATTTCCCCCACTGCCTAGCTACTTCTACTGAGCATACCTTGGGTCAGCTAGCCGTTAGTTGGAGTACAGTCCCTTCAGGAAGAAGGCAAGGCACAAGTAGACTTGGAGACACTGCAGCCTCTCTTGGATCTGGAATGGGGAAAAGCTCAGGTGGCTTGCTAGACCTGTCTGGGCCCTTTTCCCCTTCTTGATCCACATATCTCAAAATCACCTGACTTTCTCTCATGCTAGGTTGAGCCATCCAGCTTGAAGACCTCTGTCCTCAAGCCTTTTTTTCCAGGAAGCTGGCCTTGAGAAAAACTCTCTGCTTTGGAAATAGGAAGTCCTTACCATAAGGGTCACCTTTGGAGGCTTCGCTCTCTGGGGTCCAGGTCCTGGCCAAGAGTCCTCACATGGCTCTGGAGCTGGCAGTCCTGCTCTTCAGTATTTGATTCTACCTCATTATTTGCTTTTTTATTTTTTTAAATGATTTTTTATTATATTATGTTAGTCACCATACAGTACATCCCCGGATTCCGAT
>NW_023243474.1:0-1565 GCF_002007445.2 Ailuropoda melanoleuca
ACACACACACACACACACACACACACACACACGCACCCTAAAATTCCAGGTAGCTGTCTTTGTCATTACTTATAATACTTATTTATTCATTCATTAAGAATTATCCAAAAGGGCAAACTTTGAGCTGGGAACAAACCACCTCTAAAAGATAGCTAAAACAAACTTGAGAGCAGAGGTATAATATAACCACAAAGAAAACCCTGACCTCTCTGAGAGTTTCACTACTGATTTAGTTTTTGTGTTTATATACATCATTCATAACTGTATGGTTATGCTGACATAACCTTAATTCTTTTCTGACTATAAAATACATGTACTTTATTACAAATTCAGAAAGGTTAAAAATTACTTATAGTCTCCTGTGATTTTCTTCCTCCTCTCTAATTAGGTAAGACTCTTTTTATATTTTATTCATTTAATGATGATTCATTTGTATACCACAGGAAAAAATATTCATGAACACTGATCTCTATGGAAGATATAATGAAAATTTACAAATACCATGTGCTCCAAGGAAAAGGAAAAAATGACCCCATATACATTACTGTATCTTACTCATATTTGATTTCTAGTTCTTGAACCAATGCTTAGTAAGTAACTGTTTAATGAGTAAATAGTTACCCAATCGATTGTAGTAGATTGAAAAACATGGCCACAAATTCTTTGTAGCTCCATCCATCGAGAGGTGGAATTTATTTACTCATCCCTTAAATCTAGACTGGCCTTTTCACTTGCTTACAGAAATAGTGGTACTGTGCAAGTTCCAGAGCCAAGGTCTCAAGAAGTTCTGCAGCTTCCGTCTTTGTGCTCTTGCAATTCTGGGACCACAAAGCCATGAAGAAGCTGGGTAAGAAAGACCACATAGAGTGGGAACCCGAGCTCCAACTTAGCCAACAGCTGAAAGCAGCTGCAGGACAGAACTCAGGAAGAATCAGTAGAAGCATCACCCAGGCAACCCACAAAATTATGAGAAATAATAAATTGTAGTTTTAAGTCACTTAGTTTTGGGTAGTCTGTTACAGAGCAATAGATAACTGACACATCTGGAAGTAACAGACTGAAATCCTTAATACAGGCTGCTGGATGTAAACTCTGCACACCCTTTGTATGTTTCAGATCTCAACTCAAACTATCTTCCCTGATGTCTAGCCCTATATCAGATTCCTTTTATACATGCCATCAGAGAACCTGTATCTTTTCTTTACATTACTTGATTCATTTGTAATTATTCGATCATGAACACAACTACTTGATTAATATGTGTCTCTATCACTAGGCTGTATGTTTACTGAGCATGAAACCATGTCTGTTTTGGCTCACTATTATTTCCTCAGGGCCTAGTTCAGAACTGGGTCATAGTAGACCCTCAAATATTTGTTCATTTCTTAGAATCATCAGAGGGTGAGAGTCTATATGTGAATTCCTAAGCTAAATTAAGTTTAATCCTTGAACAACAAAACTTTTAACACTTTACCCACTTACCAAGAGTTCTTTTAAAATGTATTATATATTTCCCTTGTTTTATTAGAGTAAAAATATCATACATTGCTATAATTTTTTTTTTT
>NW_023243475.1:0-1565 GCF_002007445.2 Ailuropoda melanoleuca
CCTCTTTAATAGGAACATATTGATTTTTGTAAGGCTGCAATCTGTTGCTTTTAAATAAATCTTAACCTGAAAGCCACTTTCCAAGCAGCTGGCCATACCTAATCTATTTTTTAACGTTATTCAGGAGCCCCTCACTCCAGAACGCGGAAAGAAAAAACAAACGGGAGATTTTGCATTGAATATAGCATGATTAAAATTCGTCCCTTTAAAAATCACAGCACAACTGTTATCAGAAGGACGGGGCTTGATGTTCCCAACTGGCCGAGCCTAGGATGCAATGCTGGCCCGGCCTGGGCTGCTTCTGAAGCCCCTTCATGCTCAAGCCATATGGGCATAGAGGATGGGGAATTCTAAAACGGGAGGAACTGCAAGCCTACCGAAAGTAACGAACCCGCTGGGAGACAGAATCATGGTTTAGTTTAGTTGAACGCCTTAGCAAATTGTGTATCTTACCCGTGGAGCCGTCTTCTACAGCAGAGCGTGTGATCCCGGGGCCAGCAGCGAAGTGCGATGGCAGAGAGCACAGCCATGTCTCGGCCTGAGATTTCTCTCATTCCTAAGGGCTCAAGCACATAGGTGGATGTCAGGAAAGATCCAATGTCTTTGTCCCTGTCTTCTGTGGGGCGTTCGAGCAACCATCAAAAATAGCACAGATCAATGAATTGAGTGTGTATTAATGTCAAAACTTCTTAAAACAGAAAGGCCATCTGGCCAGGCAAGTATCTCTGAATAGTCAAAGCTTTTCAGTGATGTTCTTTATCTGCAAATTAACTTAATAAAATCATCCCTTCATTAAAATTAAGTTATGTTCATGTCTGATTGTTTCTTAATCAGCACGTCAAGAATTTCACATCTGGCTTCATTATTGCACGCGACTCTGGCTCACAGATGTGTTTTGAAGCTATGGGAGCTTCTGATGATAATTATTGGAGTTTTATTATTTCCTGTAATAGCTTCAAATGAAGTTTACTGCATGAACATATCCCTTTCATGAAGGCCACACATCTGTGTCAATTTCCCAGAGTCTCTAACATGGTTGCAAGAATGGACTTCATGCCAGCATTTCATGGAGGGACACGGTACTGAGGATACATATATTTACCATGTGTCAGGCACTTCGCTCCGCCCCACCCTCATGACAAATCATTGAAGTTAGAAAATTACCCTAGTTTCACAGATAAGGAAACTGAGGCACAGAGGAGCTAATACCTCAGTTAATCGTGTTGGAGCTGGGATTTGAACCCATGAAGACTGATTCCAGAATTGATGCTCTTAATCACAGCACTATGCCTACCCTAAAATCTTACTAAGAGATCTCTCTATGCTGAAAGTCAGCAATTAGTCTTGAATTGGTTTTCTCGCTATGATGTCGGAACATGTGTCTTTGAATTCAGAGCTTATTCTCTACCTTTCCTCTGAGAGCTTATGATCTGTAATGCAAGCAAGAAAATAAAAACCTGGGGCGCCTGGGTAGCGCAGTCGTTAAGTGTCTGTCTTCGGCTCAGGGCGTGATCCCGGCGTTATGGGATCAAGCCCCACATCAGGCTTCTCCGCTATGAGCCTGC
>NW_023243476.1:0-1565 GCF_002007445.2 Ailuropoda melanoleuca
ACACACACACACACACACACACACACACACGAGAAAACATTTTAGCAAAATGAAAAATGAAAAAAACCACACACACTAAAAACAAAACAGGCTCCCGAGTTCCATGTCTGAAAGGCATCATGCGCTTCTGCTCGCTAAGTCTCACCTCCAATGCAATTAGATGGTTCGTTATGAAATGTCAAGAATACGGTTGTTTAATACCTGCCTCTTGACTGCACAGCAGATCCCGCAAGGGGCAGGAACCGAGTCTCTCGTTCACCCCAAACACTGGCCCTCAAAAAGACCTGTCAGGTAGAAGCTGGATGACTCGCGAAATGTTATTTCACGCTCTCAGGAAACGCTGAACACCGTTACCAAATTCCAGTGCCGGCCCCGTTTCAACTCAAGGGCACCTTCTGAGGGACGAGACTGGGGAGAGTACTTCCTGGAATTGAAATTATTCCTCCACACTTCTGATGTATGAGAAACAAATACCCAATCCGGGCTCCAGCGATTGCTCACGTTTGATTGATTGTGTGTCGTCTGAGGTAAAAGGTTCAAATGGGCTCGAAAAGAGAAACTCACCAAGGAGCCATTGATTTGCTGCGAGTGTCCCCTCCTGAGGCCGGCGGCACGGCGCGGGCCACCATCTCCTCTAAAGGCAGAAAGCCAGAATCCTAAATTGCATCGCTGGTATTTTCGACTGAAATTCTGTGACTATATTGTACTTACACGGCCAGCATTTTTCCAATCGTGGATGGGGGATCCGGAACCATACTGGCCCCCTCCAGCCCCCTCCAAGGGGCCATTTGTCCGGGATGAGCAGATCTGGACGTGTTGAAATCCTCGGAGCTGGGTGACCTGAGAGGCAGGGGTGGGTTTGACTATATTCTCTAAAAGCGAGTCCTACTCAGTGCACGTACGACTTCTTTTGGGAAGCGAAAGGAAAATAGCATGTGTTTAGCCCTGCGTGGGTTAAGAACTTAGCTAGTTATATTTGCTTACTCTTCAGAGATACATTTGATTTTCCTTATTTTCCAAATGACAAAATGAAAGCTTACAATAGTTGGAGCTGCGGACATTTGCCTGGATGGTAAGGGACAGGTGTTTGACCTTAGGACTGCTGGACTCTCAGGTCCAAACCCTTCCCATGAGGAATGATGTCCTCTTAGTGCATTTATCAAATCCGAAAGAATGGTCTCACTGTCCAGAGCTGTGCTGATGTTTTTCTGAAGGGGCAGCTAGGAGGAGAAGGGAAAGGACCAAGATCGTCTAATAGAGTCCTCTGTGGGGAAGGAGGATGGTGTGGCCATGGCTTATTTGCTATTCCTGGCCCTGGCACTTCAGGGAGGGGGACTGACCTAACAAGAGGAAACGACTTTTCTAAGAGCGCTATTGTTGGAAAGGAAAACATAGTTTTAACAGGACTTGGACATAAGAGGATGCAGCCCTCCCAGCTTGCATCTTGTGTGTGAAGCCTGACGATGACGTCCATGAGGAGGAGAGAAGAGCCAAGAGGTGGCGAGCATGTCCTGGTGCTACCGAGGGAGCCAGTGATTCCAGCCCGGCCTGCATGCAGTCCCCCC
>NW_023243477.1:0-1565 GCF_002007445.2 Ailuropoda melanoleuca
CCCCCCCCCCCCCCGGCCAATTTTGTCTTACTCCTTGGCTTCACTACCTCGCTCAGCGCAGTAGTCTCCTTCAAGATAAATACACTGCATTGTGATTCATCCTTGTCTTATTTTGTCAGTAATTACCACAAAATTAAATGGGTCACTGGTAAAGTTTCATTTACACAAACCCCCATAATTAACAGTTTGAATACACCTTGTTACATTGTACAAAAGTTGTAATTTTCTAACGCGTGTAGGTTTTTATTGGTAAAGAATGCTTGTGTCCCATGTGATAATGAGAACACAAAGCACCTCGTGTGACAGTAGGTGTGTTTGGTTTTCCAAGCTAGTGTAAAGACTCATCAAAGATCAAACTTTCCGGGAGGGCGGGAGCTTCCTAACTATTCAAATTAAAACGTGCAGAATGCAAAGATCTGAGAACACGGGCATCTGCTTGAGCCAACTTCTAAAGCCAGAGTCCTAGGGAGAGATGACAGCGCCTGCAGGTGAGCGCACACGGCCAGCAGGCCCTGGCTGCCCAGCTTCATTTCTGCGGAGCTCAGAAGGGCTCTTTCAAGCCTCGGCAGCCACCCACCGGGTCCAGGAGAGGCCAGGTGAGCTGGTGACCAGGGGCGTTAGCAGGAAGAGCCTCGTGGCGTGGGAGACAGCCCTGTCTCACATTCTCTCATTAGCCCCACATAGAAAAGGCATCACTCACAAGAGGAGACAAGTCATAAGGAATTTCTATGTGGAAAGAAAGTGAAATCAGAGATGCTTTTCCTTACAGGCCGTCCCTGTTATTGCAAATTAGATTAGCTACACAGGCTTCCATATCAACATGACACGGGGTTCACAGGAGTGAAAGGACCATCCACTCCAATCTCTCCTTTCATCGAAGCGTCTCACATAAATTACATCTTGTCCTTTAATACACTTTTCAATGAGATTAAAACATCACTTTGACACAATTTCAAGCCTTTCAGTTGCGTGCGTTGCTTACTCCAGAAAACTGCAAGCACAGAAGTAGGTCCACTGAGATCTTCCAGCAGCGGAGTTGGGCTCCAAAGCCGGCACCACTGCCTTGCGCTCTGAGCTAAGAGAGGGCCGGCTGGCTGCACTGGGATGCTGGTATCTTACCTGGTGGGGACAGACGCCAGCTGTCCTAGATGGGAAATCAGATTTTCCTCCCGTGTGGTGAAGGCCTGGAGCTGACCTGGGCATGTGGGCCTTTCTGGAGGGCACCCGTGGATTATTCGTCATTGTTTGGGGTGACAGCCTTTGCACAGGCGGGATGGAAAGGACCTGCAGGCCCCCCCCCCCGCCAAAGCGCCCCAGGGATGCCCCTTCCGCACAGGACGCTAACTAACTTGGGGAGAAGGCACCATGAAAATGAGACGGAAGGAGTTTGGCAGACCAGAAACAACCTCATTTTAGACCACTTTTGAACCTTAAATCTTGTGGGCAGTGAGGAAAAAGTGGGTGAACACAGTTTTCTGCAAACCTGGCTGAAGGAAGATCTCACCTCTCCAGCCAGCTGCTGGTGCTGTGTCTTCCTTCAGGGACTGTCTGCTTCTGGCCTGGCA
>NW_023243478.1:0-1565 GCF_002007445.2 Ailuropoda melanoleuca
CCCTCTCTCACTGGCTGTCTCTATCTCTGTCGAATAAATAAATAAAATCTTAAAAAAAAAAAAAAAGAATCTCTACTGAGCCACTTGCTAGCTGGACCTCCCACTCTTAACACATAACTTCCTGACTTTGGTTTCTCTTACCACCTGCCTCCCAGGGTAAGTAAATCAGAAGATGTAAATGCAGTATTCTGCACACAGTAAGTGCTCAATAAATGCTGGCTAGTATATCATCCCTGCTAAGTTCCTTGAGAGTGATAGCCCGATATTTGATAAACATGTGAGCTACAGAACTGTCACTCTGCAGGACAAATTGTGCAAAACACACTGCCTCTGGGTGAAAGGGTACACGTTAAAAAGTTTTTTGAATTTGTTGGCTAATACTGCTTTTACTCCAAATCACTCACGGGGCGCCTGGCTGGCTCAGTTGGTGGAGCATGCCTGTGACTCTTGATCTCGGGGTTGTAAGTTTGATCCCCACATTGAGTGCAGAGGTAACTTAAAAATCTTAAAAGAAAAGAAGTCCAAGTGTGGACTTCCTTCAGAGGTCTGTGGACTTACGCAGGACATAGGATCTTTTTGTTAATATAGTTAATGAAAAGGACTGGTAAGATGTTGAGACAGTGACTCGTCACTGTTGAAGGTGGACGTTCTGTCCATTGTGAACTGGATCTTTATACCTTTAAAGGATCTTTCTGAGACTAGATCAGCCTGAAGTTTGGCATTTGAAACATGGCTCAAATAAATTTGGACAAATGTTACTAAAATATTCAAGTGATTGCAGGCAACCATTGTAACGTATGTTGGCTCAAAACTAGCTTTTAAGAATTTTGCCTGGAGACAAATTCTCTGTGAAATGCTTGAACAAATTAAGCACAAAGTTAAAATTTGTTTGGAAGATGATGTTTTACCCAGACTGGTTTTCTATTCCCTCTTGAATCAGAAACATGTTAATCCTTTTAGAAATACTATGTTCTGTAGACATATTTCAGGAGGGCAAAAACCCTAATCAACAACCAAATCCTAGTTCTAGAAATATGCAAAAATGGCAGCAATGTTGAATGAAAGAAATTAATATCTAGCTCTTTCCCCTTCCTGTCCCTCCCAAGGAAACGCTCTTTTGAAAACCATGTTGAAGTTACCCTGAGATTATTAATAATCGTAGAAGTTTTCTAAAGTACTTCATTGCTAAAGTCTACTTATCATTAACACTTAATTTTATTTTTTCCTCCTCTTCTATTCTGAGGCATAAATGAATGATTTATTTGCTTGTTTTACTCAAAGGTGGATTACAAAACTTGTATCCCTCTGTAGCGTTTTATAACCCACTGAGGAAAACACTTAGAAGTTTCTGTCCTTCACACGAGCTGTATGAAAATTAAAGAACACAGTTATCTTACCTTAGATCCTTGCTAAGTTATCTTAGATCCCTGAGCATAGATGTGTGTTCTGCCTCCCCCATGTCTGACCCTTCAAGAATGCTTATTTGTCATAATACCTTTCTGTGGAAGTGTCGGTTACTTTCAGTCTTACAGAATAACCGACAAGGCAGGGAAACCCAAAACATC
>NW_023243479.1:0-1565 GCF_002007445.2 Ailuropoda melanoleuca
GACATTCTAGAGAAATAAAAACTATGGAGACAGTGGCTGCCAAGAGTTGAGAGGAAGGAGTGATAAATAGGTGGAGCACATAGGATTTTTAGGGCAGTGGAGCTATTCTGTATGGTACTACAACAGTGGACACATATCGTTATAAATTCATCTGAACCCAAAAAAAGTACACCAAGAGTGATCCCCAATAATAATAATCCTGAATTATCTGACTGCAAAAACGAGCACTTTTTTCTTAAACTATACCACTGTTCACTGATAAACAGCAATATTTTTCCTTTTTATAAATACCACAAGGGACATTGTATTTAACTATATAGGGGACACTTGATAATAGTGAATCAGTGAATCTACAAGTACAGAAATATCTGGCTTAGGAAGTAAGGAAATCAAAAAAAAATGGCTGAGAAAAACAGGAAATAAGGAAGTACATTGGAAGTATCGGAAAGTACTTTCCAAAGAAAAATGCTGTTCAGAAACCAGTCATATTTAGAGTCTTCCAGCTTCCAGTCATGGAGCCATAGTTCCTACCAGAAGAACTCTCCCACAGAAAACAACCATAAATTCCAGAGTCTGCAGAGCAACCTAAAGCAGGTAGGCATTGGAGAGGTGTCTACACTTGGAAGAAGGGAATAACACAAAGATGAAAAAATTTCCCTTTTTTTCCTAGATTTTTTACCTCAGAGCAAGCTAAAATTTAGATAGAAAATGCAAAATCCTATTGTCCTGAAGAACCAGAGGGCAGAATTCAGGGCAGCCATGGGAACTAGAAGGATGAAATCCAGAAAATGAGACATGTAGAGAATGGGAGCCCCAAATTCTGTATATAATATCTCCAAATCTCTAGCCTACCTGTGAACTACATGTATGCATGGCCAATGTCAAGCCTATGACTAAGGGTTAAAGAAGTGAATAAAGATTTCTGCTGCTGCCCATTATTGAGAGGCTAAGGTTTGGAGTCTGAATTCAATCAAGTTACCTGCCTAGTGAAAAAAAAATTCATACTCTTCAGAGAATCCAGAGTCTCCACAACAAATAGTTCAAAATGCCCAGGTGGCAACCAAAAATTATTATGCATATGAATAAACAAGAAAATGTGATCCATACTTTAAAAAAGAGCAATGTAATAGAGACTGAGCCCAAGATAACACAGGTGTTGAAATTTGAGACAATGATTTCAGAGCAGCTATTATAATCATGCTCAAAAATGTAGGGGAAAATATGGTCATAATTAATAAACAAGTAGGAAATCTCAGCAGAGAAATGGAAACTATAAAAAAATCCATGGGGAAACTCTAGAACCAAAAAAAAATATAGTATCTAAAATAAAAAATTTACTGGATGGACTTAACAGCAGATTAGAGAAGACAGAACAGAGTTCATGACCTTGCAGTTAGTTAAATAAGAATTATTCAATCTGCCATTCTAATTGGTGTAAGGTGGTGTCTCGTTATGGTTTTGATTTGTATTTCCCTGATGGCTAATGACGTTGAACATTTTTTCAAGTGTCTGTTTGCCATTTGTATGTCTTCATTGGAGAAGTGTCTGTTCATGTCTTCTGCCCA
>NW_023243480.1:0-1316 GCF_002007445.2 Ailuropoda melanoleuca
CATTTCCCTGATTTCTCAGCATGTGAGTTTCTCTTGAAAATAATCTGTTGGATTTTTTTCTCAAAGGGTAAACACGGATTGTTTTGTCCCTTATTTGATGTGCTCATCATTACATCTGTGCTGGAAATTTCATCGGATGACAGGTTTTTCCAGGATGTCTTTGCTTCCCGTTAGCAAGGCAGGACGTGTAACGGATACAACATGAAATTTGTGTTCCAACCATCCAGCTTTCACTTTGTCGTTATTACTCAGATCGTAAATCTCCACCTCTTCAGATTACTCTGCACTTTATAATCGCTCCCTGCTCTGTTTTCTCAGAGTACTTGGTATCTTCCTTCAAAGCACTTATATTTGCGACTTTATATTTACTTGCATGATTATTTGAACAATGTCTGTCTTTCCTACTAGACTCTGCAGCACGAAAGCAAAGACTATGATTGGTTTGCCATTCTAACCTCACAGACTCTGGCACATAGGAAGTGAAAAATAAAATAAAATGAAAGTGAAAAAGGTAAAATGAAATCCATAAACATTTCTTTTTTTTCTTTTTCTTTTTTTATACACATTTCTATTACCATTCACACTTTCTGTAACTTATAAGGCAGTATGCAGTAAAGACTACCTGTTAAAAAGTTTTCAAACAAACATCAGTGACTATTGAGCCTTTTAGAGTTTTTCAGGGTTGAAGATTACCACAAAGAAACACATTCACTGATTTCTATTTCAAATTTTCAGGCAGTTCACAATATATGAAGCCCTTTAGGGAGGTGGGTTGGTTCTAAGGAGCAGGGTGCAGAAGGAAGAGAGAGTCATTCAGAAGAGGAGGCATGAAATCTAGGGTGTGACATGCAGTATGTCACTCTTTTTTTTTTTTTTAAGATTTTATGTATTTATTTAGGCGCCCCGCAGTATGTCACACTTGCTGAAGAGAGACGGCCGTCTCAGATCACATGTGCATGCTGTTTTTAACTGTGGGTGTTAAGCTTCACAACCTAGAATGTGTTAGGGGACAATAAAATTTGGTCGTGTCATTGAGGAATGTTTGGAAAGATAGGTTGTAAAGGAANGTATGTCACTCTTGCTGAAGAGAGACGGCCGTCTCAGATCACATGTGCATGCTGTTTTTAACTGTGGGTGTTAAGCTTCACAACCTAGAATGTGATAGGGGACAATAAAATTTGGTCGTGTCATTGAGGAATGTTTGGAAAGATAGGTTGTAAAGGAATTCGGGTTGGGGAACAGGTGCAATTGTCTCCAGCTATGAAAACAATCGAGATGTAAAAGAAAGAGGCATCTTTTCTATGGTCCCTAAAACA
>NW_023243481.1:0-7149 GCF_002007445.2 Ailuropoda melanoleuca
AGAAGGCAGGAGGGATGAGGGCATCCCCAGGTCTCCCCCACCTCCGGGACCCAGGACAGGACAGCCCACCTGCCTCCACGCCACAACAGGGCAGAAACAGCCGGCACAGCTTCACTCTCCCTGGAAGAAGAGGGACCTGCCAGCCGTGGAGAAGACGGAGCTGGGGCGAGGGAGCCTGGGATTCAGAGAGAGACGCACGGACCAGAAGCCAGAGGAGCGGGGCTCCTTTCCCGCGGATGCCGCCCATCCGTGCGGCCGGAGGGGGTAGGTAAGTAGGTCACCTGCCTTCCCACCGTTCACCACCTTCCTTCCAAGGGTAGCAGCCCTGTCCCTGACTGGCTTGCCTGGCAGGAGCGAGCAGGTGCAGGCCCTCAGCCGGGGGCCCTGAGGCGGTGGCGTGGGCGGAGCACACCTGCCTCTCCATGCAGCTTTACCTGGGGCTGGTCCCGATGACACGGGGCTCCCCAGGAAGCCACAGACAAGGCCACAAGTTCTGCACAATTCAGCACACACCACGGTGATGGAGAGTGTTTGAGTGAAGGCAGGCAGACATTGTAGTCCCTGACCCTTGGCACGGAAGACCGATCCATTTCATTGCAGAAATGTCTTTTTTTTTTAATGTTTTTTTATTATATTATGTTAGTCACCATACAGTACATCCCTGGTTTTTGATGTAAAGTTCAATGATTCATTAGTTGCATATAACACCCAGTGCACCATGCAATATGTGCCCTCCTTACTACCCATCACCGGTCTATTCCATTCCCCCACCCCCCTCCCCTCTGAGGCCCTCAGTTTGTTTCTCATAGTCCATAGTCTCTCATGCTTCATTCCCCCTTCTGATTACCCCCCCTTTCTTTATCCCTTTCTTCCCCTACCGATCCTCCTAGTTCTTATGTTCCATAGATGAGAGAAATCATATGATAATTGTCTTTCTCTGCTTGACTTATTTCACTTAGCATTATCTCCTCCAGTGCCGTCCATGTTGCAGCAAATGTTGAGAATTCGTTCTTTCTGATAGCTGAGTAATATTCCATTGTATATATGGACCACAGCTTCTTAATCCAGTCATCTGTTGAAGGGCATCTCGGCTCCTTCCATGATTTGGCTATTGTGGACAATGCAGCTATGAACATTGGGGTGCATATGGCCCTTCTCTTTACTACGTCTGTATCTTTGGGGTAAACACCCAGTAGTGCAATGGCTGGGTCATAGGGTAGTTCAATTTTTAACTTTTTAAGGGACCTCCACACTGTTTTCCAGAGTGGCTGTACCAACTTGCATTCCCACCAACAATGTAGGAGGGATCCCCTTTCTCCACATCCTCTCCAACAATTGTTGTTTCTTGCCTTGTCTATCTTTGCCATTCTAACTGGCGTAAGGTGGTATCTCAGTGTGGTTTTGATTTGAATTTCCCTGATGGCTAATGATTTTGAACATTTTTTCATGTGTCTGTTAGCCATTTGTATGTCTTCATTGGAAAAGTGTCTGTTCATATCTTCTGCCCATTTTATGATTTGTTTATTTGTTTCTCGTGTATTGAGTTTGAGAAGTTCTTTGTAGATCTTGGATACCAGTCCTTTATCTGTGGTGTCCTTTGCAAATATATTCTCCCATTCCGTGGGCTGTCTCTTAGTTTTTTTGACTGTTTCCTTGGCTGTGCAGAAGCTCTTTATCCTGATAAAGTCCCATAAGTTCATTTTATCTTTTATTTCTCTTGCCTTTGGAGATGTGTCGTGAAAAAGGTTGCTCTGGCCGATGTCATAGAAGTTGTTGCCTATGTTCTCCTCTAGAATTTTGATGGATTCCTGTCTCACATTGAGGTCTTTCATCCATTTGGAGTTTATTTTTGTGTATGGTGTGAGAGAGTGGTCAAGTTTCATTCTTTTGCATGTAGCTGTCCAATTTTCCCAGCACCATTTATTGAAGAGACTGTCTTTTTTCCACCGGATGTTTTTTCCTGCTTTATCAAAGATTAGTTGCCCAAAGAGCCGAGGGTCCATTTCTGGGTTCTCTATTCTGTTCCATTGGTCGATGTGTCTGTTTTTGTGCCAGTACCATGCTGTCTTTGTGATCACAGCTTTGTAGTACAGCTCGAAATCCGGCATTGTGATGCCCCCAGCTTTGTTTTTCCTTTTCAACAGTTCCTTGGAGATTCGGGGCCTTTTCTGGTTCCATACAAATTTAAGGACTATTTGTTCCAGTTCTTTGAAAAATGTCCTCGGTATTTTGATCGGGATAGCATTGAAAGTGTAGATTGCTCTGGGTAGTATGGACATTTTAACTATGTTAATTCTTCCAATCCATGAGCATGGAATATTTTTCCATCTTTTTATGTCTTCCTCAATATCTTTCAAAAGTGATCTATAGTTTCTAGCATATAGGTCCTTTACGTCTCTGGTTAAGTTAATTCCAAGGTAACGCATGGTTTTTGGTGTTATTGTAAATGGGATGGATTCCCTAATTTCTCTTTCTTCAGTCTCGTTATTCGTGTATAGAAATGCAACTGATTTCTGGGCATTGATTTTGTATCCTGCCACCTTACTGAATTGTTCTATAACTTCTAATAGTTTGGGAGTGGATTCCTTTGGGTTTTCCATATAGAGTATCATGTCATCTGCAAAGAGAGACAGTTTGACTTCTTCTTTGCCGATTTGGATACCTTTGATCCCTTTTTGTCTTCTGATTGCTGTTGCAAGGACTTCTAGTACTATGTTGAATAATAGTGGCGAGAGTGGGCATCCTTGTCGTGTTCCTGATCTTAAGGGAAAGGCTTCCAGCTTTTCCCCATTGAGAATAATGCTTGCAGTAGGCTTTTCATAGATGGCTTTTATGAGATTGAGAAATGTACCCTCTATTCCTACACTCTGAAGGGTTTTAATCAGGAAAGGATGCTGTATTTTGTCAAATGCTTTTTCTGCATCAATTGAGAGGATCATATGGTTCTTGAGTCTTTTCTTGTTGATATGATGTATCACATTGATTGATTTGCGAGTGTTGAACCATGCTTGCATCCCAGGTATGAATCCCACTTGGTCATGATGGATAATCCTTTTAATGTACTGTTGGATTCTATTAGCAAGGATCTTGTTGAGGATTTTGGCATCCATATTCATTAGAGAAATCGGTCTGTAATTCTCCTTTTTGAGGGGGTCTTTGCCTGGTTTGGGGATCAAGGTAATATTAGCCTCATAGAATGAGTTTGGTAGCTTTCCTTCTGTTTCTATTTTTTGAAATAGCTTTAGGAGAATAGGTATTATTTCTTCTTTGAATGTTTGGTAGAATTCCCCAGGAAAACCGTCTGGGCCTGGAGTTTTATTATTTGGAAGGTTGTTTATCACTGACTCAATTTCTTCATAGTTAATTGGCCTATTTAAGAAATCTATTTCTTCCTGTTTCAGTCTTGGTAGTTTATAGGTTTCCAGGAAGGCCTCCATCTCTTCCAGATTGTTTAGTTTTTTGGCATATAGCTGTTGATAAAAGTTTCTAATAATCCTTGCAATTTCAATGGTGCTGGTCGTGACCTCTCCCTTTTCAGTCATAATTTTAATAATCTCAGTCCTTTCTCTTTGTTTTTGGACAAGTTTTGCCAGTGGTCTATCAATTTTATGGATTCTCTCAAAGAACCAGCTTCTAGTCCTGTTGATCTGCTCTACTGTGGTTCTGGTCTCTAATTCATTGATTTCTGCTCTAATCTTGGTCAACTCCTTCCTTGTCAGTGGGTTAGGCCTGTCCCTCTGTTGCTGTTCCAGTTTCTTGAGGTGAGAATATAGAAACTGCATTTTAGATTTTTCTATTCTTTTGAGTGAGGCTTGGATGGCTATGTATTTCCCCCTTAGGACTGCCTTTGCAGTATCCCATAGGTTTTGGACCGTTGTGTATTCATTCTCGTTGGTCTCCATAAATTGTTTAATTTGTTTTTTGATTTCCTGGTTTATCGAGTCATTCTTGAGCAGGATGGTTCTTAGCCTCCAAGTGTTTGAGTTTCTTCCAGGTTTTTCCTTGTGGTTGAGTTCCAATTTCAGAGCGTTGTGGTCTGAGAATATGCAGGGGATAATTTCAATCTTTTGGTATTGGCTGAGACCTGTTTTGTGTCCCAGAGCATGATCTATTCTTGAGAATGTTCCATGGGCATTTGAATAGAATGAGTATTCTTTGGTTCTGGGGTGTAGTGTTCTATATATATCTATGAGGTCCAACTCGTCGAGTATGGCATTCAAAGCCTTTGATTCTTTGCTTAGTTTTTGCCAGGGTGTTCTGTCTATTTCTGATAGTGGGGTGTTGAGGTCCCCTACTATTACTGTGTTCTTATCTATATGTCTCTTTATTTTGGTTAANATCCAGATTCTATTTTAGCTTTGTCTTCTACTAACCCATCCTCCAATTCACTGATACGTTCTCCTGCCTCATTCACCCTGGCCGTCAGAGCATCTAGTTTTGACTGCATTTGGCTCATAGAATTTTTCATTTCTGCCAGATTTGCTCTCATTTCCACCCTTAGGGATTCTATATTCTCAGCAACGCTTTCTCTGATGCTTTTTTCAAGTTTACTCATCATCTTGACCATTGTTGCTCTGAATTCCATTTCTGATAATTGGGATACATCCGTATGTATTAATTCTGTGGCCGAGGCCAATTCTGTGGCAGAGGCCACAGACTCATTATCTTTTCTTTGCTGGGGGGGACTTCTCCTTCTCGTCATTCTGATGAAGAGAGATTGCAGGGTTGTCCAGAGCCCAAGTGTTGACTGGGACCCAGGCCGTGCGCCCTTGTTTTATAGAGATCTTAGGGATGTGGGCTTCTTCCTTAAAGAGTTTATTTATTTATTTGAGAGAGAGAGAGACAGTCAGCAAGAAAGGGAACCCAAGCAGAGGAGTGGGAGAGGAAGAAGCAGGTTCCCGGTGGAGAAGCCCGATGAGGGACTCCTTTCCGGNATGTTCCCTGGTGGTCGGCTATGCCTCTTCTGAGAGTCAGAGCAACAGCGGCTGAAATTCAGCCTCTGTCACAGAACAGAGGGATTGCGGCCCGTTCTCCACTGATGTTCTGGCCACTTTAACTCTGTTTCTGTTGTTGCTGCTCAACCCTGCAGCATCCCAGGATGTGCGCCCCACACCTGGCATCCCAGCCCTCACTTCCAGGGCCTGCGTGTCTCTGTCCTTTGTGTTTCTAACACCACCAGCCACCAGCCACCTTGCGCACTCCCAGAGCTCCCAGTCTCAGTCTGGTTCCACTGAGCACACCGGAGCTCCAGTTTTCAGATTAGTCGCGTGCGCTCCCAACTCACGGTCTCAGTCTGCTCTCTCGCGGGTGCCATCAGCGAGTCCACCCATTCCCCAGTGCAGGTGGCTACCACTTCCCGGTGCCGGAATGTGGCGGCTCCCTCCCCCTTCCGTTTATCTTCCGATATCTGTGCACGGATTCATGGCTCCCCTCTTCATACCTCAATACTCAGCGCTGGAGATGTTCATTTGTAGAGATCCAGATGTATCTTCCTGCGTCTCAGGCTGATTCCGTGGATGTTCAGGCTGGTCTGGTACCTATCCAGCTCAACTCACGGGACTGGCTGAAAAAGGGGTCCCCTACTCCGCCATCTTCTGTAGAAATGTCTTTAACTCTGTTTAATTCTGACTTGGGCCTCCAGTCTGCTGTGAGGGCAGGACACTGGGTCTCAGCCAAGGCCATGAGACTCTGGGGGGTCCTCATGGAGCCAAGGCCCTGGAGACCTCACTCAGCCCCCCATGCTGGTCACTGTGGGCCCCGGACTCCACTGTCTCTGGACAGGGACCCCAGAGGCCTTGGTTGGAGCTGGTCCCCCTGAGGGCCTGCAGCTCTGCCCTCTGCCACCCAGCCATCTCCCCAGGGACCCCAAGTCCTCCATCTTCGAGGCCCATTCCTCTGAGCCACCTCAGCCTCAGCTTTCCCCAAATTCAGGGAGGGAGGGTCCTTGAAGATCCTTGCTTCTGTAGTCGGCCATGTCACATAACTCACCCCAGCCCCACTTCAGCAGCCCTTTCACAACCCCTGAGGAGGGTATGACTATTACCCCATTTGGGGATAAGGGAGGTGTGGCTGTGCAAAGAGACTCACCCAAAGCTTCCCAGCAGAAGACATGAAATCAGAAACCTTACCTATCAGGCCGTGGTCCAGAGATGCAGGCTGTCCACTGTGGTGGGCTATCCTTATGTGTTGACTTGTCTGTGGTGCCCAGCTGTTTGGCCAGATGCCAAGCTGGGTGTTGCTCTGAAGGTATTTTTTAGCTGTGATAACCACTGAAATCAGTTGACTTTGAGTAAAGCTGATGACCCTCCATAACGTGGGTGGGCCTCATCCAAACAGTTGAAGGCCTCAAGAGTAAACACTGAGGTTTCCCAAAGGAGAAGCAATTCGGCCTCAAGACTGCACCAGAGAAAACCTGCCTGACTTTCCTTCTAGTTGCCCTGTGGGATTGACACTCAGGACGGCAACATTGAATCCTCTGTGTCCATATGCTGCTGATTCTGTTTCTCTGGAACATGCTGACCAGACACGCATCTCTATGTGGGTGACATGGGAGGCTTCTCAAGCTCCCACAGCCTTGACCAGAGACGTCAAGGACCAGAGATGGTAGTGAGCCTCGGACCCCATCAGGCTCCTGGCATGAGGTCACCGAGCGGAGCCCTCACCCCACCTGTGGCATCCTTGCTTTCCCTGGGAACGTCACTGGCTCAGGACTCGACCATAAGCTCTCCCCCAGTCCAGCTTTGCGGAGACGTGCGGATGGCGCTCTGCATGGGTGTATGTTGGTTCCAGGCTTGTTTACCTTTCTTTTGAAATACTGAAAGGGATTTTTCCCCCACTAAAATGTGTGTCTACTGACAGGTTTTGATCTTTCTTCATTGTTCTGTAATTGCCACTCAGACATGGTATTAAGTAGTGAAGGAAAATCCCCATATTGTATTACTGTAATGGAAGGTTTTAAGAAGAGAAACATTCTGGAACAATCCTGCCACGTTCTGTCACCAGCCTGGCATCTCTGCTCAGAGAGGGAGCAAGTGCCAAGCTGGGGACAGCCGGTGGGAAGGTGTGGGAGTGGCCACGGCTGTGGGCGGGGCCACTCCAGGAGATGGCAGGGGGATGGGAGGTCCACCGGACCATTCACTTGGACAGCAA
>NW_023243482.1:0-1565 GCF_002007445.2 Ailuropoda melanoleuca
TTTTTTTTTTTTAGATCAGCCACCAGAACTTTTTATAATCCACTGGGGCTAAGTTGCCTAAGAGAAAATTTTATCTAGGTTTACTCAGTTCAACTGCTCCCACCCACCTTACAACATACACACAAAGAAAAAGACTCTAGATTGGCACTGTCCAATACAGTAGCCACTACACACGTGTAGCTATTTAATTTTAAGTCAAACATAATGCAAGTAGAAAATTCAGTTCCACACTCATTTTAGCTATATTTCAAGAGCTCAATACCACATGTGGGTAGTGGCTACAGTACCATATGCTGCAGGTATAGAAAATTGCTGTCATCACAGAAAGTTCTCCTGGACATATCTGCAAGTTTACACCATTCCTTTCAAGTCCAGAAAAATCTAAGCTTTGTATCATCACGAAGGGAGGGGCCCCTTTACTCTCTAGAGTCTCCTGAGAATCCTGATCTCACTACAGCCACATTCCTCACAAAAAGTGTTCAAAGAAAAGATCACACATTTCCCACCCTAAGCCCAGATGAATATGGAAAGAACTAATAGTCTTTTGATTAGGCCAGCAATTCTCAACAGAGTTGGAGGGGAGAGGCACATCAAATTTGCTGCAGAGAAATACAGATGCAGGATGTCAGCAATATGGCAGAAAAGACATTCCAGCCCTCATACCTCCATAGAAATGTCAATTCTGATAACCATCCATGGACAGGAATACCCCTGTGGAAGCCTGGGAGTCCAGTGGAGACATGACAGTACCTCTTTTGAGCGAAAGAGCAAAAATAAACACATTGACGAGTATAAAATAAAAGTTTCACTTTGCCTGGGTCAGCTGTCCCCCAAGGCAGCACAGTTAGGTGCCAAGAAAGACCCCTCAGCCCACAATTTCCCCCATCAGGAAAATAGTACACTTCGTGGAATTGCATGGTATGTCAATTATATCACAATGAAGCTGTTTTTTAAAACCCTGGGGTTCAAAAATAAAATTATTAAAAAATGTTAAACAACCTAGATATATTTTTCTTAAAACTTAAAAATACTTACTTACAAAAATGAAAAAAATTTGCAGTAATTTTGCAGAGGACCGGAGAAAGGAATATATGTTTGGCTCTATCTTTTGCAAATGGACTGCAAAAATAGGCTTTAGTTTTTATTTTTTACATATTTAGGCATGCTTGATGCAGTGCATGAAAGGAGTTAAACAATTCAAAGAAAATTGATTCTACAGTGACATCAGCAAATAGCAGGTTAACAATAATGCTTGGTTTCTGTCAACCTTCTGGTAGTTTCCTTACATCTCTATCTTGAGAAATGAATCAGTTGGCACGAGATAGTATAGTGAAAAGCAGGGCCTCTCAGAATACAAGATCATAAAGGACAAATGGCCCATAATTAATGTGTTTAGAGAACCTCAAAATTTGAATTTTGACAAGACATCTGAGTTTATAACATAGTCACAGAGGTACACAGGCATACTGTTAAGATTTTAAAAGGTTCATCATGGGGGCGCCTGGGTGGCACAGCGGTTAAGCATCTGCCTTCGGCTCAGGGCGTGATCCTGGTGTTGTGGGATC
>NW_023243483.1:0-1565 GCF_002007445.2 Ailuropoda melanoleuca
AGACAATATGTGATGGATTTAGGATTTGCAGCCTGACCATGACAATCCATCCTATCCCAGACACTCTTTTTGCTAAAGGACCTTGACATCCCTCCCATTGAGTGGAAGAGACTAAATCCTCTTACCTTGAATGTGGGTGGGCCTGTGACTGTGGTAGAAAGGACGGTAGGTGATCACAGTCATATAGGAAAAAACATACCTCCTATGTGTTTCTCCTTTGCTACTCAAGCAATACTTCACTTCTGACACATCCAGTCACCAAATGTGTGTGGCATTTTCCCCACCAAGCAATTCTCTGGGAAATGAGCTGGGTGTCCTACAATTCAATTCGATTCCAACATATCTACCTGGACTTAGCATCAGACTCCACAGGTTAAAGGGCTCAGTCCCACAAGACTCCCTCCCCCCTGCCAATAAACACACACTTCAGATGGCAATCTCAAGTCCCAGTTTGTCATCTATCCTTCTGACTGGGTATAAATCAATGTTCCCATAACCCTCTCCTTGGGTTCCATAATTTACTAGAATGGCTCACAGGACTCCAGGAAATATGTTCACCAGCTTATTATAAAAGAATATGATAAAGGATATAGACGAACATCCAGATGGAAGAGATACATAGGGCAAAGTATGTGGGAAGGGGCTCAGAGCTTCTAAGCTCTCTGTGAGAGCACCACTCTCCCAGCGTCTCCACCTGTTCAATGATCGAGAAACTCCCCAAATCCCCATGCTTTTGGAATTTTTATGGAGGCCTCATCACATAAGCATTATTGATCATTAGCTCAATTTCTAGCCCTTCTCCCCTTCCTCGAGAGTAGAGGCTGAAATTTCCAAGCTTCTAATTATGGCTTGGTCTTTCTTCTGACAGCCCCAATCTAGGAGCTCACCAACCATTGCCTCATTAGAACAAAAGGCACTCCTATCAACCAGGAAATTCCAAGAAGTTTAGGAGCTCTGTGTTAGGAATCTGTATGAAAGACCAAACACTAGAATAAAAAATATTCCTAGTGCTCTTATTACCTAGGAAATTACAAGGGTTTCAGAGGCTCTGTGCCAGGAACCAGGACAGAGAACTATAGGTATATTCTATTATTTCCACAAGGACTAGTTACAAAGGTGAAATGGCTTCCATCTGCTTCTAAGAAGCTTGGTTCTGAAACCAGCCATTGTGCCATGAGCAAGCCCCCCTGGGTCATGCAGAATGACCACATGGAAAGGTCATGCAAGGTATCCCAACTGAGAACCCCAGGCCCAGCCAGAAGCCAGCATCAACCCCCAGACATGTGTATGAGTGAGCCTTCAGGTAATCCCAGCTGTGCAGTCACCTCTGGTTTTCAAGGCTTCCCTGAGGAGGCCACAGATAGAGTAGAGCAGAGAAAAACCAGCTGTGCTGAGGCTATTCCAGATTCCTGCTCCACAGAATGTGTGAGCATAATAAACCAGTGGTGTTTTTACACCCCTTAGATTGGGGTGTCTGGTGTAAAGCTGTGGTAACCAGAACAGGATCCAAGTTCCTATTTCCTCACTCCTCCTGAAACAGGCCATTGACCGCCTCCATTTTGACC
>NW_023243484.1:0-1566 GCF_002007445.2 Ailuropoda melanoleuca
ATCCTGTTTTGATTGAATACTAGAAAACACCTTAACCATTATCAAGCATCAAATGTGATCTGAAAGTAGGGATTATCCACCCTCTTCTTAGCAGAGATATTTAACAGGGGAGCTGCTCTTATGTCCCCTGTCCTGGTTCTCTGAACTCCCTTGGGAAATTCCTGTACCTTACTCTCATGGAGACCCCAGATACAGTGAGGTTTTGTTAATGTAATGAACTCATTATTCAAGGAGGCCACAGTAGGGATTGCTGGTCCTTTCCCCATCATCTGCCAAATTTTCTTTTGAGGAATTCACTCACTCTCATTTTAATTATGTGGTCTGGGTAGACTTGACTGCTTCAAGCTCCAGGGCTAGATCTTTTCTTGTTCTTTCTTTCTTTTCTTTTCTTTCCTTTTTTTTTTTTCATTTTCTTTCAGGGTAGGTCTTGATTAGCTTTAGAAAATTGAGCTATAAGAACCCCCAGATCACAGTGGCTGGCTCAGAGATAGGCACATAATCTAACCAGAGCCAATGAGATCTGAGGACACAATCTCTGAGGCACCTCTTTCTTTTTTCTTGTGAAATCAATCAAAAGGGACTTTCCTTTTCCCAGTGCATGGAAATGAAGAAAGCTGGCCCTGGAGATAGGCAGCCACCTGGGGACCATAAGGAGAGAGTTTACTTAAGATGAGATCCAAAAGCAATGACATTGACCCAAAAAAAGGACAGTGGGAGGCTGGATCCTGGCCAGATTCAATCTCTGCCTTAAATACTGAAGTACTTTTCTATTCAGACCATTGTTTAAGCTCATTTTAATTGGATCATGAGGGACCCTAATAATAAACATAAAATGTTTCCTAGGCTCAAGAAAATAATCCTTAACAGAGTTTCACTAGTGATAATAACATATTTAAGGAAAAGAAAAACCATAGTCACAAGAAATGTTATCAATATATGCATGGGTCAGAGTTGGGAGAAAAAGTGAAAACATTTTTGGATAGTGCATTCTGCAAACTGAGTAACTTATATTACCTCTCGTAGAGTCAGCATATGGTTGTACTTTTCTGGAGCTCAGATAAAGCATACCTTTGAGATCATTTTACCTTTGTTGTTAGAATGACAGGATCATAGAGCAGGTTATGAGAAATAATTCAGGATTTGGGTATCTTGGTTTGGTGAGGGCAGGGTGTCCTGAGTAGGACCTGAAGCATACTGACCATGAAAAAGTGATAGGTCTATTGCCAATTAGCTTTTCACTTTATGTACCTTTCGGGGTATACTAGGTTCATGTGAGTATTTAGTTCTTAACTATCAAGTGCCTGAAGATGCATTAAGAAAATCCAGAGTGGTGAATTGAGAGACTAGGGACCAGATTCTGAGATGTGGGACCCTCATGGAAGTATAGATGAAGATATCCTGTCTGCCGTCCTGAGGGTGTTATTTTGGCTCTAGGTTTTATACTCTGTTTAGAAACCAGGGTATGCTTTGCAGAGTAGAGTAAAAATATAAAATTGTATGTCTAAACACAAGGTATGAATTATGACCTCACAGGCGTGAACGCTTAAACTGTGGTAGATATGATAT
>NW_023243485.1:0-1566 GCF_002007445.2 Ailuropoda melanoleuca
TCTCTCTCTCTCTCTCTCTCTCTCTCTCTCTCGTTTCAGTTGCCTAAAATAGACTTTTTTGACTACTCTAAATTGGTTCCTCTTGACCAGCGTTGCTTCATCCAAGCTGCTGACCTCCTGATGGCCGACTTCAAAATGCTCAGCAGTCAGGACATCAAGTGGGCCCTGCATGAACTCAAAGGACACTATGCAATCACCCGAAAGGTGCTCTACTTGGTCTTCCTGGGGGGGACACACCTCTTGACTACTTCTTCCCGTGATAACAGAATGAAGAGTTCAGCTTGCGGAAATTGGGATGGTTTATGGTGGCAAAGAGCTAAGGAGTCTGTCAGGGTGAAGATAAATAGACAAAGGTATTTGCTGATCAGGAGGAACTGAATGAAAAGAAATAATAGATTAGAAGCAGGGAAGTTCTGAGGGTGCCTAGCTGGTTCAGTCAGAAGAGCATGTGACTCTTGAACTCAGAGTTGTGAGTTCAAGCTCCACCTTGGGCATGGAGCCTACTTTTAAAAAAAAATGTTTCAAAAAAAAGCAGCAGGGAGGTTCTGGTTTGTCCATGAAGACATGGAGGGTAGTGAATATGATTGCGGCGGGCAAGATGACTAGGTGTGAAAGTTGTGTTCCAGCGTCCCTCCCTGCTTTCCTCTCCAGCTAGAGGCAGGTCTCCTAGTGAATGTGTCCTCACCCTGAGTCTAGGCCCCTTCCCCCTTATGTGGCCAGGAAGATCCAGGCAGCTGTCAACAGACTCCTCTAATTGTAGGTTAATCTTAGGTAAAATACTCTGAGGAGAACACAGAGTTAGTGCTTTCTATTTCTGAATCTCATTCCTCATGCCAAATAGGGAATGCTGTGTTGTCACTGAAAAATGAATGAGCTTCCCCCTCCCCCCCAAAAAAAAAAAAGTGACCGCAACTTTAGGCCCTCCTGGCATCTTCATTGCTCCAGGGCTTCCTGACACCTTTTTTGAGCTCCCAGGGAGCCCAGATGAAAAGGGAAAGGGCAGCAGCAGGAGCCAGTTCCTGTGGCCTGGGGGTGGGTTGGTCCTGTTAGCAATGTCCCTACCACTGTCCTGGGACCAGTAAAAGAAATTTGGCTAGCAGATGCTTCTCCCTGGTCGTCCCACAGCCCACTCATCATTTGGGTGGGAGGTTGTAGGGTTTTGTGGCTCACCTCTTATTTATATCTTCCTTACCCCTTTCTTTGTCTTTCTGGTCTGTCATGTTTTTTTATGGTGTCTGCTGGTTTTGGTGAGTAGCTGGAAAATCTACAGCGTTTTGAAATGGGGTTGGGTTGGACCGTTTGAATGAAAGTGGGGTGTTTATGGGGAAGTACTGTTTGGCAGAAGCTAAAACCTGTTGCATTCAGTTAGAACTTCTCCCTGCTGTATGCAAATGGTGCCCAGGGGTTCTGCCCTGTGGACAGAGATGCTTTTGTGGACTGGGTGTGGGAAGCATACCCAGAGATGTTTTCTAATTATGGCCATAGCACGTCTTCCCTGTGCCACTCCCCAGACATGATGATAGCTTAGTCTCCTGATATATATATATATATATATATATAGAAAAA
>NW_023243486.1:0-1566 GCF_002007445.2 Ailuropoda melanoleuca
TGGTTCGTCCGGAATGCGAGGGACCTGGATCATCTTCTTCGCTCTCTTCAAATGGTAAGGCACCGATTTCCTGGTCCTCTTCCTCGCTGCTCGTCTCTTCTCCTGGATAATGAGAGAATCTAGTTTTGCGAGTAGGTGCTGTTGTAAGTCTTCTGTAGACCTCCGGCTTGATGAAGCCATCCTTTCTGATGTCACTGGGTTCAATGTACCATCTCGGGTCATTAATGATTCCTCTTGCTCTAGACTTGGGTTCATAAGTTTCAGGGTTACACACTGTTTCGTCTCGAGTAAGCACGTCGCCCCCCCAAGTCCATTTACTTCTGTATGTAGCGATTAGTTGACATTCAGCTGACTGGTCTTTTTTAACGAATGGTCCTAGTGCTACAGCTATGAAATTAGCGGATGTTAGAGGCTGGTTGGAACCACTTTTTCCAACCCACGCTGGCCACTCATCTACCCAAGCTGTTGCAGGTTTGGTACCACTGCTTGATCCATAGTTCCACCATAAACTTTCTAATTGTGATTGTTCTCCGTGAGATTTTCTCACAACTAGTTTGTGACTGGTTCCTGTTTCAATGTCGTACATTTCTTTGTCTATAGTCCATCCTTCTTTACCACCTCCAATGGGTGTGTAGATTGTGTAATCAGGATGAATCCACGGAAATCTAAAGTCTATTACAGATACTGCAAAAAGTCCCAATGGAAATTTTGCCCATTCTTTCATTGTTTTCCATTCATTTTTTGCTCTTGAGGGGGGTTTAATAAAGATTCTAATAGGTCTAAAGGTTCTTGTAGTTGTCACACTTAATACTAGTCTCGCATGTTTCCTGTTGATTAGTATTGCTGGATGAACATTGCTCACAAGCTTTTTATATTCTGCTATGTCTCCGTAATCTGAGTCCCACCATACTATATAGTCACAGGTTTGGTGCGGCCAGAATGTGATCGATGTTCCATGATATCTAGCTAGGTCAAAGCCGCAGTTTGTCTGACTCCAAAGATTTCTGTGACTTAAATGCTCACTATAAAAGTTTCCTAAGCTCAGCTCATGTAAAGTCCATCCTCCTGACATGTCTCGTAAGTACTGTCCAGTAATTAGCATTGGTCTGCAGAAGGGCGAGACCTTGTCACACCAAAGTACAGGCATCCATCCCCGAATCACACATCGTCGTCTTACAAGTGGGTTAGTCTGTCTCACAGTCATCCATCTTTTTCTTACCCGGTATCGTCCAGATCGAAGGCGACCGCGGCGTGTATAGCGTCTCGAACGTCTGCGGGTGA
The DNA here is from genome assembly GCF_002007445.2 of Ailuropoda melanoleuca. Classification (NCBI taxonomy): domain Eukaryota; kingdom Metazoa; phylum Chordata; class Mammalia; order Carnivora; family Ursidae; genus Ailuropoda; species Ailuropoda melanoleuca. Next base: position 1,282 of record NW_023243486.1, read on the forward strand.
ACCATGGCCGGTAATAGAAGCTCCGTCTAAAGGTCCTCGCACGACCCCCGTAGTGACCGTACCTCCTCCGAATCCAAGCTCGTCTCGGAAGCCAGGCCATTTGAAGTGGCTTAGGTAGTTGTTGCAGGAGCAGAAGAAGTTGTGAGTGTAGCTGATGTTCTTCTTCCAATGAGCTTCAGCTCTTTTGTAATCCGGAGTTCCTGGCTCTGGAAGTCTCCGGTACATTTTAAGAGCCTTGCCCGCTGCTCAGCTCTCCGAGCCCGAATTGCCCCTTGACTCCGCTGC
>NW_023243487.1:0-1567 GCF_002007445.2 Ailuropoda melanoleuca
GGGGGGGTAAACAGAAGGGGGGATGAACCATGAGAGTCTGTGAACCCTGGGAAACAAACTGAGGGCTTCAGAGGGGAGGTGGGTGGGGACCCTGGATAGGCCAGTGATGGGTATTAAGGAGGGCACGTATTGCATGATGCAGTGGGTCTTATGTGCAAATAGTTAATCATGCTACATTGCGTCAAGAACTGCGGATGTACTGTATGGTTAGTATATAACAAAATAAAAATTATTTAAAAAAATCAGGACCATTCAGAGTTCCTCACTCCTTCATGCCAGGACTAAGCAACGTTCAGGTTTCAATCTTTGGTGATTCCTGGTACTGAGAGATGTTGTGACACCCACAAAGGCCCTAGGAACTGTGGTCTCTACAGACGAGTCATGTCCACTGAAGAAGCAGTAGGGTCATGGAGACAATGTGGGGTCCACACTCTGGCATTGAGAGTACAGGCTTGAACACATGTCCCCACACCTGTCTCATCATGAGGTATGGTTAGAAAGCATCTCAGGTACTTAGTCCTAATAAAAGGCTGCATTCCATGCAATAATTCTATCTGATCCTTTAGCTAGAAATTTACCAAGAGACCCTTCAGGCTTATGTTGACACTCAGGTGATTAGTGTGACCTGCCTGAGCCATTATTCATTTTGCACACATAGTAACTACTGGGAGCATCCAACAGTTAGTCGAGTCTCTTTCAAACAGTTGTTTAATTATTAGAATTAAGTATTTAGAAACTTGGCAACAAGTATTTGGAAACAAGAGGTTGTAATTCCATTTATTTTTCAAGCATGAACCATGAAGATTTTTAAAAAGAAGCATATCTTCCTTGATTCCTGCAAAACAAATTATAGGACAAATGGCACATTAGCTATGTTATGCTTGATCTAAACTTTGCCACCTCCTTTAGTGGATTTTTGCAGATTAATGAAGTGATATTATTAAAGATGTCAAAATCCCATGCATTAACAATGCAACAACAGCAACAACAACAACAACAAAAAACCACAACAAAGAATGTAACCAAAATTTAGATTTTTCAAATCAATCTTGGAGGAGGATGTGAAGAATATTATGTAAGGCCAACATATGAGAGCGATGCTACCAATAGAAACATAATGTAAGCTACATATATAACTAAGTTTTCTAATATCTACATTAGATGAAGTAAAGAAAAAGTGAAATTAATTTTAACATTTTATTTAACACAGAATATTTCAAATTATATTATTTCAACATGTAATGTATGGTGACTAACATTAACATAATAAAAAAGAGCAAGGATTGCAAAAAATGTTTGAAATTAATAAATAAACAGTTGATAATTCTATGTTTTCATGCCACAAAAACAAAAAGCAAAAAACAAAAAACCCTCAAAAACAAATGCACAACTATTAATGAGTTATTTGCATACTTTTTTGTATGGTTTTCAAATACATAGTATATATATAATATTTAGATATCATATATAATATTTACATATCATATATAATATATAGGATATAATGTAATATAAATTATATAATAAATATATAAATATATATGTATATGTTATATATTTATTATAT
>NW_023243488.1:0-1566 GCF_002007445.2 Ailuropoda melanoleuca
CAAAAGCACTGTACACTTAAAGCTATACATTTATGTCTATCATTTAGTTATAACACATGAATTTTAATATGTACTACTTAATTTTTTTTTTTTAAGATTATATCCATCTGTTTGACAGAGAGAGAGGCAGTGAGAGAGGGAATACAGGCAGGGGGAGTGGGAGAGGGAGAAGCAGGCTTCCCGCTGAGCGAGAAGCCTGATGAGGGGCTGGATCATGACCTGAGCCAAAGGCAGAGGCTTAATGACTGAGCCACCCAGGCGCTCCAGTACTACTTAAATTTTAATTCATATCTAGATATTTTAAATTTTCCTTTGTGGTTTTGCTTTAAGTCACAAATTATTATTGAGTAATCTGTAGATTTTTAAACACATAAGCCTTTTTGGCTATTATTTGTAATTGTTGATTTCTAATTTAATTTCAATGTCTGGAGAGAAAAAATTGTATCAACTTTGTTGAGGTTTACTTTGTGACCTAATAATACGTGTTCAAATTTTATAATTTTTCTCTGTGTACCTGAAAAAGAATGTATGGGGATAGAAGCATCTGTATTTACCAACCAAATCAAGCTTATAATTTTGTTATTTAAATTTCCCATACCCTTTTTGTCCCTCTGCAGTGCTAGTTTTTGACAGAGATGTATTAAAATCTCCCAGTATTACTATAGTTTTGTTAAATTCTTTTTGCTATTTGGTAATTTTTCTCTATTTATTTCAAGTTCATGATTGCTATATCTTTCTGAGTATTGTTTCTTGTATTACTGTGCTTTGTTCCTCTTAAGGCCCTTCAACTAAAATTCTATTTTATTGCTATTAATCCAGCAAAACCAGCTGTTAGCATTTACCTGATTAATCCTTTTTACCCTTTTATACTCAACATTTCTATGCTTTAGATGCTTCAGATATGTATTTCGTGATCAGTAAATAAGATTTTTAAATTTTATCTGATCTGATCATCTCTATCCTTAAAAATGCAAATAAATCTATTTACATTTGTAGTAAGACAGTAAGACATTAACTGGAAGTTTTTTTGGTCTCAAAAGTGCAGCCAGGGGCAATGGGTGGAGAGTAGCTATACAATAAAGAAAGGAACTAGACCTATATGTAAGACTTTCTTGGAGGTAGCAAAAGAACTTCTGCAGGCGCGCGCCGACGCGCGCGCACACACACACGCACCCCAGAAGGCAAAAATCTGGTTCTACAACTTGTACCCCATTATCTTTCTCCAGCATATTTATAAGAAAGCTTGAGGGAAAGAGAAAAGGCAAAGAGGGAGGGAGAGGAGGGGAAGAGAGAGAGGCAGAGAGAAAAAAAGGAGAAGGAGGAGGAGAGAGGAGAGAGAGGAGAGTAATTGGTTGGCTTGGTGGGAGAGTATTGTGTCTTCCCTATTCCATGTCCGAATAGGAGCAGAGAAGTACTTGCCAGAGGGAAACTTGATGTCTCACAGGCATCTTACCTGTGTGCATGCTGAGCGAAACACCTGCAGACTTAATACTGCCTTGAGACAGAGCAGAGTGAGAAGAGAAAGTTTTTAGAGAACCTCAACTGTAGCTCCTGAACTTGGCAGGG
>NW_023243489.1:0-1567 GCF_002007445.2 Ailuropoda melanoleuca
ATCCCATAACGCCGGGATCACACCCTGAGCTGAAGGCAGACGCTTAACGACTGTGCCACCCAGGCGCCCCTTCCCCTCTTTTTTAAATTAATAAGTTTTACATAATTTATATAAGCAATACATGAAGAAATTCTTATTTAAAATATTAAAACATTTTGAGTATGATAAAAATTCCCCCTTATATTGCCCATAATCCTGATCCTGTCTACCTAAAGAGGTAAGAACCAGTTTTAAACCTTGTGAATATCTTTGTAAGTCTTTTATTGTGCATTTTTTTTTTTTAAGATTTGTTTATTTGAGAGAGAGAGACACAGAGCATAAGCAGGTAGAGGGGCAGAGGGGAGAAGCAAACTCCCCAGTGAGCAGGGAGCCCACCATGAGGATCAATCTTGGGACTCTGGGATCATGACCTGAGCCGAAGGCAGACGTTTAACAGACTGAGCCACCCAGGTGTCCCTTCTATTATGTTTTTATATAGCATTAGTTTTCTGTGTGTGTGTTTACATAATTAGTTTCATACTGTGTCTATCATTCTGTAATTTTAACTACAGTATGTCTTTAGAGATCTGTAGGTATATTTCTTTCATCAGCTACATAGTATTCTGTGAATATTCTAGTTTATAAAGCTAACTGTTAATGGACCTTTAGATTTTCTCCTTGGCATTATAAACAACGGTGCAAGAAGTGTTCTGGTACGCATATATGCGTTCTGGTGTATATGTGCAAGTGTTCCTTCATGGCAAATGGCAAGGAGAGTGATTTTGGGATCATAGGGAATATATGATTTTTAGGTTTAATAGATATTGTCAGATTGCCTTCCAAATTTATGTTTTGCCCCATCGTATAGGAGTGAACTTGTTACTTCATATCTTCACTAACACATGATGTTTCCCAACTTTATTTTTTTTTAATTTTTATATTTTTATTACGTTATGTTAGTCACCATACAGTACTTGGATGTAGTGTTCTATGATTCATTGTTTGCCTGTAACACCCAGTGCTCATTGCAATATGTGCCCTCCTTAATACCCACTGACCCATCCCCCCATTCGATGTTTCCCAACTTTAAAATTTTTTGGTGACAGAGGAAAAGTTGTATTTTGTTGCTTTATTTTGTATTCTTCTCATTACTACTGAAATTGAGTGTCTTCCTGTTTTATGTTTTAGTCTTGATGTTTTATATTGATCACTTTTATTTCTTCCATAGATTGCCTATTTTATCCTTTGTCAAGTGTTAAAAATTGGGTTGTATCTTTTTTTTTAATCCCCCTAGGCATTCCTGATATTGAATACTAGCCCTTTGTCTCCTTATGTATTTGCAAAGATTTTTCGTTGAATGGGCTTTGTCTCTTTATATTTGCTATTTGTGTTTATATAGAAAATGTGTCCCTTATCCCAAGATTATAAATATTCTTCCATATTTTGTCATGTTAAAATTTTTTTTAATTCGTGGGGCGCCTGGGTGGCACGGCGGTTAAGCGTCTGCCTTCCGCTCACGGCGTGATCCCAGCGTTATGGGATCGAGCCCCACATCAGGCTCCTCCGCTATGAGCCTGCTTCTTCCTCT
>NW_023243490.1:0-1566 GCF_002007445.2 Ailuropoda melanoleuca
AATTCATAGTTTGGCTTGCTCATCATCTTTCATGACCTACCTCTGCCCATGTACATCCTCTCAGTACAGCATTTACTATAATAACCAGATTGTCATAACCAGATTGTCTCTAAATTCTCAATTAGTCAGATTCTTAGGAAAAGAGCATATTCATTTTTAGCTTTTTCATTTTTTGTCAATTATTGTATGAATTAAATGCTTTGAGTCAGGTACTTAGCTGAACCCAATCACCTGTGGCCAGATGGAACAAAGTCAGGTAGTACAAACTCAACAGTCTAAGGCTGTGCCCTGAGGTCAGAACATAGGCAAAGACAGGGTCTCTGTGAAGAGCTTGCAGGTATAGCAGCCTGAGCAATGGGCATGTATAATAACATCTAGCTTTCAAAAGACCCTGAAATGCAACACCTTCATTTATACTTCTATGAAAGATAAGTAGCATAGGAAAATTTGTTTTACTGTTCCCTTTAACAAATTGTGGTTTTATTTTATGTAGCCAACTATTATAAAATTTATGAGGAAATAATTATTTTAGACACATGTAAGACCTATTTCTGACTTAGTATCAGTGGGAAATATAAAATCCCTTTTGATATATGTTCAAGGCTATTGGCATATCAACTCAAGCATAAGATATTCCTCACTTGTGAAATATACTCATGTTCAAGTTTGGCAGCTGTACAAACTAAGTTCTAAATTCTCAAATCTGGATTCCAAAACCACCTATTCTTTCAGTTGGGTTTTGTGCGTGTGTGTGTGTGTGAGAGAGAGCAAGGGAGGAAAAGGGGAGTGGGGAGAGATCAGCTTATAATTATAACCCAAACAGAGAACCCATCTAGAAAGGATGATTTCTGTCAATAGGCAAGTGAGATAAATTCTGCAAAGATGCTTGGAAACAGCAGGAAAGCATATGGTATATTTTACTTTCTCCAACTATTTGTATTCTGTACTCTTACTCAGAGAGTCAGGCTAGGTCTGCATTTATAAAATAAGTAAATAAACTAACACAACAATTGGCTTTCAGGAAAGCTAGCTTTATTTTAGCTATTGGTGTTTCAGAAATATAGCCCCAAGACTGAAAGAAATGTATAAAATGAACTTAGAGAACTTTGTGGAATCATCCCCCACTGAGTTAACATACAGGTTCTTTTTTGAAGGAATCTGGTGGTATAGGAGCTGACATTTAGACTTTCATTTTTATCACCTGACCTGAAATACAAGGTCCTTTATACTAATGACAGGAATGCATAAGCACCTGCTTCTAAGATCATTATAAGCAATAGCCACTGCTGTCTATGAAAGAAAGGAACTGGCTCTTTGCCAACAATAAAAAGGGCTTGCACACTGAAAGCTTCAGTTTATTGCTAAATTTAGAGTCCAAAAGGTGTCTGTATGTATGTTCTAAATTTACAAACATGCACTTTAATACGCAGGGATGGACAAGATGCTTTTTAAAAAATAAATCTACTTTCCTTTGATAGAAGTTTTCACTTTGTTTTGGTGAAGTGTTTTGGGGGGGCAGGGGAGTTGTTTGTTGGTCTCAGATCACTTTAAGGAAATGTGGTATCA
>NW_023243491.1:0-3474 GCF_002007445.2 Ailuropoda melanoleuca
ACGATACCCCCTCCGGGATTCTGTTGCAACCAGTGCAGAGTGGTCATTCCTTTAGAGTAACTGCAGTTGACTGTGACAGAGTCTCCTTCCTGGACAGTCAGGTACGGGGGACGGTGCTCTACTCCCATTTTGCCACTTACCCCTATTCTCAAAGACATCATCAAACACAGAACAGCACTGTTATTGCAATATTTCCACAAAATTCTTTCCTTTACACATTTCCCAGTGGGTACTCCAGGTTAGCCGCTTGGAGCCCCTTATGCCCCCTCCTCAGAATTTTGAAAAATAGAAGCTTCGGGGTAGCTCAATNCTGCCTTTGGCTCAGGTCATGATTGCGGGGTCCTGGGATCAAGTCCTGCATCGGGCTCCCTGCTCAGCGGGGAGCCTGCTTCTCCCTCTGCCCCTCTCCCCCGCTTGTGCACCCACATGCACCCTCTCTGTCAAAATAAATAAAACCTTAAAAAAATAAAGAATTTTGAAAAAATATCCATTAGTCTTCCTGTGCCCATATCCCGGAACTCCCCAACTTACAGCTTAACTGAAGCCACAGAGTAGCCAACAAAACTTGCTGGGTCTTCACCATTATTCCTGCAGCTAAGTCTCACACGGTATCTCTCTTACAGGGTTTGGAATATATGTGAGTTTGTCAAAGGAGTGTTTTATTATTATAACTTCTGTACATTTACTTTAGAAATCAAATGGGATTCCCAGCCCATCAGAGATGGCACAAATGCACGGGTTTGCACTATTTATAGGGCTAGCCACACAATGAACAGTTCCAGTTCTTTTAAATAAAATGCCCACATTGCCACCTAGTGCCAAGATGTGCAGCCATTTGTTATGTAGGTCAAATACTCCGGGGGAAAACCAAGACAAATCTAGAACCAAAGTAAGCATCACCCAACTAGGAGTCCCAGGGGGTGGGGTAGGGTGGGGAAGAGACATCTGATGATTCTTTGGTTTCAGCTGGTGGTTCCAGATCGAACAGAGTAGATGACAAGCTGTCCATGCCACATTGTACTGTTCTAAAAACCCAAGGACAGTTCTGTTCTATTTTTTAAAGGTATTCTTTATAAATATCTCTGGTTTCTTCACATGACATCCCTGTTTCTCCATACCATATGATTGTAGACTTCTTTCCTAGTCTTCTTTTCCTTTTTTGTCCATGCCTCTCCAAAGATGTTTCAAATGTTGTTGCCCTGCCGGAGTATTACTTTATTCATCTGGGTTCCACTCATCTGTGAGTGTTCCCTATGATCGTTTCAGTGGTTTTATCACCATGTTGAATTATTTTGAGTTTGTAGTCATTTTCTAATTTTGGGACTCCTTTCCAGCCCCTCCGTCGGAGGTGTCCCTTAAGGAACATATCTAGAGGTCACATTTGTACCAAGTGACCTCCTTTCCCTGGCTATCGCTTAGTGGATCTGGGTAAATATGGGGCTTATTAATTTGGGACTAGGTATACAAACAGCTGTTCGACAGCGTTAGTCTTTAGAGCTGTAAAAATCCTATGGGGTTTGAGGCAGGGTTATCCCCTGGCAAAGCTGGGTTATGTTCAAACTTGTGTTATTGAGGAGTAGAAACTAACAGGCTTACCATGAAATCTGATCTCCTAAGAGGAGAACTGATTATATATTCAGAAAAGAAGTCGGTTCAGAAAGAATAGCCAATCGACAATGCTGTTCTTGTAAGGCTCGGCTGTACTTTTCACAAATAGATTTTATGGGACTCCTCTGTACCCTTTCAACAAATCTCCTTTTCCTCCAGCTAGTTTGAGCGAGTAACATGCCCACATCATTTTCACAAAGAATACTGTAAAATCATGGTCCTCCGTAGTATCTCTCGGAATTGAGTTTTGTAAAACTACATGCAGAAATACACAGTTATCCCCATTAAATTCCATTTTGCCTGTTTCAGTTCATCTAATATGACCTCATATATTAACTACCTACCTCAATATTGTGCTAGTTGCACATTCGATGGACATACCTTATGAGAACTCACACAAGATGAATACGAACAGGCCAAGATGAAAGATAAAATCACGTGATACAACAATAAAGATGGTGCTTTCCATTGCATCTTTATCTAGGCCATTCTTTCAGCCCAGGACCACGGACTATAGCATTATGCAGAGGCCAGTGCAAAAAGTGAGTCGGATTTGGAGAGCCAAATAGACCTCAGTTTGAGTTTCAGCCCTGCCACTTACTAGATACTGGGTCTTGAGAAGTTATCCCAATGCTCCAGTCCTCAGTTTCCTGTAAAATGGGGACAACAGCCCACAAACTTGTGGTTTGTGGTGAGGATTGCAGATAATCCTGGGAGTTAACACAGTCCAGCAGTTAAGAGTGCAGGCTTTGGGCTAAACTCCCTGTACTGGTACACCAGCTCTCTTCTTACTAAGTGTTCATGGGCGAGTTAGGTCATTTCTGCGTACCTCAGTTTCCTTGGGACTAATGATTGTACCTACTTCCTGGGGTTGTAGTGAAGATGAAATGAATGAATACATGTGATGCATTTAAAACAAAACTTCATACCTATTAGGTACTTGATAAATGCTAGCTATTATTATTATTGATAGTACCATAGGACCTGTGATAAATATATCATTCAACAAGTGATATATGATATTACTTATTTTCCTTATGATATAATGAGAAACAAACTAATCAAGTGACTTGCAAACATTTGAGACAATTTTAGACTAGAGAAGTACCTTGGATATAGCAGGCTTGTTTAAAAAATATCTCTAGTGAACTCATTCTAGCTCCTGCTGATTACTGCATTATTTTCTAAGAACACACACATTATCTGTTATTAATATGCTTGAAAGCGTTGCTGGATATCAATCCATTTCTTCCATGTTTATACATTTGGGATTTCCTTCATTCGCCTTAGGCTTTTAAAGATATGGCCCAATATCTCTCAAATTATGCCTGAAAATTCCTTTTGTGTTTTGGAAATTAATTTAAATGATCCAGAGGACTTGATTATATTGAAAGCATCTATGTCTTAAGATCTTCTCACTTATACTTTCTGATTAGTTCTTTCCAGTTCAAAAATTATTCTGCTTGATGGAATAATTTCCCTTTCCCCTCACCTCCTTTTTCAATGAAAGAACCTCTATGCCCCTGGAATTAGAGAGAGTTGGAGCTGATTTTGCTTTTCTTCGTGTTCTAACAATGTTCCAACAGGACTGTCTACGAGAGAGAGAACAGGGCTCCTCAGCTTGGGGTTCCCAGCCCGACTACCTGCCTCAGCCAGGGCCCTGAGGCTTTTGTACAGTTCCCCGTCGCGCCCTTGGCACTGTGCGTATCTCTCAGAAGACAATAGTACACGGCCAAGTCTGATACCTGGACCTGTGGNGATTTTGTAATAGGGGAGTTTTTGTCTTTAATATTTGTGGCTCCAAAGTTCTTGCTGTTTTCCATCGTCTCTTTCTGAAGAAATTGCAGAGCTTTGTTGGGGTATTGG
>NW_023243492.1:0-1567 GCF_002007445.2 Ailuropoda melanoleuca
TAGTGCCAGTTATGTAGTAGGAGAACCAACAGATTTCTTTTCTCTTGTGCCCCTCAACCTCCCCCTCCGCCTGGGGTCCCCTGTAGCGCCAGGGCTTTGTGTTAGTCTGTTGAATAAGGGGCGAAACTGCTCCCATCTTCCAGCCAGCAAACAAGAAAGCCCTGGTGACATTTGCCAAAGCTCATGAAAATAGCTATTAGGAAGGCAAACTGTGCTTAGAAAAATATTAATTGGACTTTAAGCTCATTAGGAATTAAAAACAGCAACAAAAATGTTCACCTTTAGCATAAAGGAAAAAAAATCCTTGAGAGCCACACAGCCTCCCCCTAAAATGCATAGCTACTGACCCTCTGTAAGTACCCAGAGGAATCTCTTTGCTTGGCTATGGAGGTTCAGGACAACACAGCCGATGCAAGTGACTTCAGGATACCTTTCATGCTTGGCAGGCGTCCCCATTTTATTTATGATATCAAAGCTGCAACGTTGTGTTCTCTTCTGCGGAAGACATAAAAGAGATTCAGAAGTCATCCAAATCATCTTGTAATTAATGTTACCATGCACGCCCAGGACATTAAAATGTTAACAGTGTTAGAATCGTGTGCTTTGGAATACTGAGTGAGGGCTTTATTAGAGAGAAATGCTCGGCAGATGTCATCCACCCTAATTGAGGACATCAGGGTGCCTGCTGCTTGTTCTTATCAGTGGTGCAGAGGTTTTTTTTTTTTTTAATTTATTCATTTTCTTTACTGCTAGAATCTGCTCTCATTATTAGACTATCTTGTCACTCATTTGCATTTCAAGTGCTGGGACTGGGGGGGTAGCAGCTATCTGCCTTAGAAGAACACTTCAAGGGTTACTCTATCAAATAGCAGCACAGCAGCACAGTGAATCTGACATCTGGGTTATCTTATTCCCAGATGCTCTGTGGTGTCATTAGCAGGATTAATCTTAGCTTTAATTTCATAATGATTCTTATTCTAATATATGTGAATGAACACAAAGTCTCTTGACTCATTATCACCAATTTATCCAAGATATGTAATCAGGCTCTTACATTCACCAACATTTATTTTTGCTAATACATCTAAAATTGTAGATTAAGCAAATACAGTTAGTTCCAGCTGAGTGAATGCCTACCGAGGTAGCACTGTAGTATTTATGTTTTAATTAAAGTCCATTAGTGGTGTTGTTTTTAAAAATGTACTGGCCAAAAATGTGTTCACGGGGACCAGTAAAGTCGTTGTTGGAACAGCGTCCAGCAGTAAAATTAGTCACAGCAGCATTCCATTAGAAGCCATTACCCACTCCTTTTGCAAATTATTGAAATTCCCTCTGTTAATTATGTTTTTAACCTTTATACATAAGAGGGAGGTACGTAGCCTCAATTCCAAACAACCCTGCCCCCCGAAGGAAACAGAGTGGCAGGTCCTTAATGGGGAGCATAATTGTAACAAGCCTTGTTGTTTTCATTCCCATTCAAGGTTACCACGTCACATCAAATATTGTCACTGTCAGTTTATGACTCAGAGTAGCCAAAAGGCCGTTTCCCCTCTCAGTTGACACTAAG
>NW_023243493.1:0-852 GCF_002007445.2 Ailuropoda melanoleuca
AACTTGAGAACTCACAGGGAAATTAGCTTTAGAAGCCTTAAGTGTGAAGGGAAGGGAAGACAGTGTGGTGGCTGGCATTGCCAGCAACCTTTGCAAGGCCACAGAGAGCATCCGTGACGCCTCCCTATGAGAGTAGGCGTGGGTTGCAATTAACACTCCTCCCAATGGTTATTTCCCTTCATAGAGTTTAAATTCACAGGCTTTACTTTCTGGCTTGGCACAGACAGGCTAACTGGTATCCTGGTGAGACAGAAAGCAAGATTCTTCCTGTTTTCNAATGGGCGCCTTGATTGGTACCAGTAACTCGGCTCTGTATTGCACCAAGTACTGGATTTTGAGACTCAGTTTGACTTGAAATAACTGCTTGTTGGGCCTGTGCTTTTCCTTTTTTTATAGTAGTTGCAGACAGTTGAGTTATTCATACTTTTTAGCTCGTGTCACACTATCTTTATAGATACCAGTAAAGACTCTTACGTTTATTTCTATAACTTTCCTGTTTAGCCCCAATCCCCACTCTTATTTCTCTCCTCCCTGAGGCATTCACGAAAGTGCATTTGGTGTCTACCTCCAGTTATGCACTGGTCTTTCCTTCCGGTATGAAGCAGAGATGCTTTCCCTGGTTACTTCATTTAAAATGTCATTCTATACCCTCACCCCCTATGTATTTTCTGACTTTTTCTCGGCTTTGTATGTTTTCTTTTCTTGACATGGGTCAACATCAAANGCATGGGTCAACATCAAACTCATATATATTCTGCTTATATATTTATGCATTTATGTATTTTTTTTGCCTCTCTTAATTGAAGGTAAGTTTGTTAAGTGAGGACTTTCTGTTTTCTCCAATGCTGAATT
>NW_023243494.1:0-1567 GCF_002007445.2 Ailuropoda melanoleuca
TCAGCAAAGGCCTCTGAGATCCATCCATGTTGTTGTATATATCCATAATTTGTTCTTTTCTTATTGCTGAGTATAATTCCATTGAACAGATAAAGCTGCTGCACGAATTAGCATACAGGCTTTATGTTTCTATTTCTCCACGGAAATACCCAGAAGGGAGATTCCTGGGCCCAATATAACACCATATTTGAATTTACAAGAAATTACCAAACGATGTGTCATTTGTGGCTGTTACATCTTGGATTTCCACCTGCAGTCTAGGACAGGTCTAGCTGCTGTACATTCTTACTACCACTTGGTATTGTCGGCATGTAATCCTATTTCAGTGGGGTCTAAGTTTGACTTTTTCTAATTGCTAAGGATGTTAAGCATCTTTTCATGTGCTTACCTGCTATCTGTATATCTTCTTTGGTGGAATACCTGTTCATCTATTGTCCCTATTTTTTTGCATTAATTTTCTTTACCTTTGAGTTTTGGGTGTTCTGTATATATCCTAGAGAAGAGTCTTTTGTTAGATATGGGATGTGCATATCTTCCCCATTCTGTACATTGCTTTCCATTCTTTTAACAGAGTCTTTTGTAGAGCAAAAGTTTTTTAATACTGAAGATACCAGTCACTTTTATAATTTTTGCTTTCGACCACCATACACATTTAAAGAACTAAGAGTAGAAAAATTCTCTATTCCATTTACTCGGGTATTTCCCATTTTTGTTCTTATTTTTCATTACAGAAGCACCAAATTCTCTTCTGGTACTAGTTCCCTTCCACTTAAAGCACATCGTTGAGCATTTTTAAAAAAGATCAATTAGTGAAGACCTCTCAAAGAATGCAATGGAAAAGAGTAAATACTTTGAATTGAATGATAATAAAAAGAAATAATCTTCCTATTGTATCTATATGAGATGCTGGAGATTAGCTGAACTTACTGTGGTAATCATTTCACTATATATGTAAATCAAATCATCATGCTGTATGCCTTAAAGTTATAGAGTGATATATGCCAACTATTCTCAATAAAACTGGAAAAAAAGAGAGCATATGTTTGCTTTCCAATTTGTCAATAAATTAAAATGGATTTTTAAGGGGGAAAAAAGGAAAAGATAATAAATTATATCATAATGGGTGGGAGGTACGGAGGGAAATTGGTGACTTTCAAATCACACATTAGAGAAAAAAAGTAAAGTTTAAAATCAAGGATCTATGCTTCCAACTCTGAATCATAAGGGAAAAAAGAAAGCAAAATGTCTCCAAAGGAGCTAGAGTGAAGGAGATAATAAAGCTCAAAGCAGAAATCAGTGAGATACAGACGAAGAAAACAAAGGAAAAAATAAAGCCAAAAGTAGGTTCTGTTTGAAGATTATTCATTTGTTAACCCTAGCAAGATTAATCACCAAAAGAACAGAGAACACGTTATATAAGGAGTAATAGAGGTAAGAGAACTACATATTCTAGAGACTTTCGAAGGAAAATAAAGAAATGTCATTAAAAACTCTATGCTAGGGGCGCCTGGGTGGCACAGCGGTTAAGCGTCTGCCTTCGGCTCAGGGCGTGATCCTGGCGTTGTGG
>NW_023243495.1:0-1567 GCF_002007445.2 Ailuropoda melanoleuca
CAGAACGCTGGGATCACGCCCTGAGCCGAAGGCAGACGCTTAAGGACTGCGCCACCCAGGCGCCCCCAAACAGAAGCTTTTAAAATAGAGGCTCCACGGAGGGAAACTAATATTCATAGCTAACACTTACACGGCACCTACTGTGTCCTGGGGATGTTTAAGCGCTTCCCATCAGTTACTCATGTCATTTTCATCAAGACTCTCCAAGGCTGCTTCGATTTCTCTCCCCATATTACAGACCAGGACACAGAGAAGCTTAAGAGCACTTGGCAGGGCAAGCGGGAGAGTCAGGGTTTGAACCCAGGCCGTGTGGCTCTGGACCTCACACCCCTAAGCCACTAGAATTACTGCTTCTCCAAAGAGGAAGCGGTGGTGAGAAGGTTGTGCATTCGAGCCCGAGTGCCACGTCCTCACCTGTGTAGGTGAGGGAACTGAGGCCCGGAGAGGGGGTGAGATGTCCATGCAGTGGCCAGCGGCAGAGCCAGGCTGGTGGCCAGGTGTGCCCACTCCCGGGCCACTGCTCTTCTTTATCGTGATGCCTCCGCAGGAAGGCAAGCTTCAGCCAACCTTCCTCGTGCCCACAGCGGGCCTGTCGGGGCGCTGGCTACTTCCAGGTGCAGAGGAAACAGGAGTGGAGTCCTGGCCTTGGAGGGGAGGCGTGGCAGCAGGGCAGGGAGGAGGAGTGGAGAGGAAGGTGAGGGGCTGGGGTGTGCAGGCCTCCTTTGCCACTCCTGCCCACAGCTTTGCCACCTCCCAGGCTCTGGACACTGTCACTGCTGCTCTCCCCACTGTTCCCCTGCATCAGCAAGAGGCTGGCAGCTGGCTTCTCCTCCTCTCCCTTCTAACGCTGCTGTGTCCCCGGGCGATTCAACTTTGTCAGCTCCTCTTCATGACCACCCAGATGGCTTCACCCTTGCCACCAAGGGGCAATGCTGCACCTACCTCGAAAACTTTTTTAATTTTTTAGAAAGATTTTATTTATTTATTTGAGAGAGCGAGAGAGAGCCAGCGAACGCAGAGCAGGGGCTGGGAGGGGGAGAAGGAGACGGAGAAGCAAGCTCCCCACCGAGCCGGGAGCCCAACACTCCCAATCCCAGGACCCAGGGATCATGACCTGAGCTGCAGGCAGATGCTTCACAGACTGAGCCACGCAGGTGCCCCTTAATTTTTAATTTTAAAAATTGAGGTTTCATACGCAGGTAGCAAGGACCATCATCACGTGCATGATCTCGGGCATCCAGAGCCTGGAATTTTCACATTACCCCATGAGGCCCCTGTGGGCTCCTTCCAGTGTTTCTCAGTCAATACCCATCACTGCAGTTAATATGTACCACTTGTTACAGAAATCATACAGCGTATAAACATTCTGTGCGTTTGGCTTTCGCGCAGAATAAGTTCTGTAGGATTTGTCCACTTGGGTGCAGGTGTCAGTTTATTCCTTTTCCTTGCTGCTTATTTTTCTGCTCTGGGGAGAACCAGCAATGTATTTAACCGTTCTATGTTGATGGCCATTTGGGTCGTTTCTGGATTTTTGTCCCATAGACATGTGCTCTCGTTGCTTCCCAGC
>NW_023243496.1:0-1568 GCF_002007445.2 Ailuropoda melanoleuca
AAAAAAAAATAAAAGAAGACTGATAATGTTTATTAGCTCTAAGAAATTCTGCATTGAAGAAAGGATTCCTACTAAATATAATTTATCCCAATATTTCCAATCTTATTCGACCGTGGAACTTTCTCACCCCCAGAACAACAGTTTGTACCTCTAGAACCAGTGAATACTTCTATTCATGGTAGCACGTGCTCACCTATCTGGCCTTGTCATATTGCAAGCAAGTGTTGTGCATTATAAATGTGGAATGGAGCCCTCAAAACTTAAGGTTATTAGGCAGATACCACAGAGGTCACTGATTAGTATATCTCTACGTGAGATAACACAAAACCTGGGTAAGGGAGATGCCCAGATTAAGGCAGGTGATTGGGTCTTGTTTTTGCACAGTCCTGGATCTTCAGTTAAGTTTAAAAGGGTACTTTGGGAATTTAAGATCATGGGGAATCAGTGCCACTTGTTCAAGTTGTAATGGATTTATTTGCATCCTGTGGATGATTGGTTCAAATATAATATGGAATGATTCCATGTTTGGTCCAAATTGGTTGGAAATTGCTGATTTGGAGGTCTGACATGTAAGTCTAAGAGATCGCTTGGTAGAAGTCCAGATGAAGTTTGTGCTCAGACCCATGGGGTTACCGGCATTTCCTTCTCTCACTGAATTTTCCAGTGGGCAGGAGGGGGGGGGAGATGAGCAATCCTTCTGATTTATGACTTAACATGGGGATCTCAGCTGCTTTTAAATGCATTAAAAATGAATAAATATATTTCAACATGAAAACATTTTAAAAAATTCCCTAAATACATTAAAACTCCAATTTGGCAATGAGAAGTGACTTCTTGTACTCCCTTAGGGCTATATCTTCAAACTACGGTCAATTCCTGATCTCATATCTGCCTCTTTAAGATACTCTGATATTAAAGAGATTAAAGTGGAGGCCACCGTTTGAATATATCCCTAGATTGAACACTCACAGTCACATAACCAAAACATAAAACTGCACTGATTTCCCCAAAATGCTGACTCTTACCCTTCAGTAAAACTTAAGCTTTCTTTATGTCTGCGGGACCTTGCAGCTTCCTAGCTAATCAGGTACAATAAGTTTATGACAAGTAATAAACAAGTAAGCTTATACATGAAAAATAAGGTAAGTTTCTAATAACAAGTCACAATAGAAAACTACGTACTTATTCCCACATTATAAACTGAGTTGTAACTACTGAGAGTGGAAAACTTCTTAACCACCTTTTGCTTGAAGTCTCTGATCCTGAAGTTTGTTTCTTTCAGTAAAATATTTGTATCAAGTAGGGTTCTCTGAATTTTCTTTTGACAGTTTCCTTTAATGGTAGTTCTGGTTATTTTAAGCATTTGGGTGCTGGGTCTGTGCTTTCAGATGGGAATGGTAAGGCCATTCTAAGGCAGGTGGGTGGCAGTGACTGGAAGAGCCAGGGGATAACCTCCTTAAAAAATGGTTTTGATGGGGGCGCCTGGGTGGCTCAGTCGTTGAGCATCTGCCTTCGGCTCAGGGCGTGATCCCGGCGTTACGGGATCGAGCCCCACATCAGGCTCCTCC
>NW_023243497.1:0-1568 GCF_002007445.2 Ailuropoda melanoleuca
ACAAGCAGGGGGAGTGGGAGAGGAAGAAGCAGGCTCATAGCAGAGGAGCCCGATGTGGGGCTCGATCCCACTACGCCGGGATCACGCCCTGAGTCGAAGGCAGACACTCAACTGCTGTGCCATCCAGGCGCCCCAGAATTTTTTCTCTTACAAGGATATTTTCATTTTATTGTCTGCTTTTCCAGGAAAGCAAAACCAAAAATACCTTTCCAATTTACCATTATAGTACAGTGAGAACCAATCAGCTATATGTTGGTGAGAGTGTCTGTACTGCTAAATATAAAACAAATTCATGAGATTTTTGATTAAAAAAAAAACTCCAATGTCTTATGAAAGTACAAAATATCAGTTCTAATCATATAGCTCTTAGTGCATTATAGTTTATAAGATATTACCATGTTTCCCCCATTCAATCATTTTATTCCTATTACCTTGAATTATAATCTTTATTTCACCACTGAAGACCCTGAGGATCTCAGCAAATAAATAATGGACCCAGGGTATATGGTAACAGTCACTGATAGGATGTGAACTCAGGACTCCTGCTTCCAAATCTCACTTTTCTTTCAATCCTGACTTTTATAATTAGTGAAATTATCAACAATAACTGAAAATTTCCAGCTTCCTAAGTAATCTCTTTATTTTTAATTTTGCATCTTCTGGTTCCACAAAATAGCTTGAGGGATCTTTCTAAAGGTTTACTTCTTCATATCCTTCCCTTGCTTAAAATCTTCTGTCATTCTCCTTTTACACTTGGTAGAAAAGGCCCTACACAATCTTTCCCCCATCTCCCTTCTTTTTATTTTTATTTTTAAATGATTTTAAAAATTTATTTATTTGAGAGTGAGAGCAAAAGCAAGAGAGAGAGAGAGACAGAGAGAGAGCATAAGCAGGGGGAGGGACAGAGGGTTGGGCAGAGGGAGAAGGAGACTCCCTGCTGAGCAGGAAGCTAGAGGCCAACTTGGGATTGATCCCAGGACCCTGAGATCTTGACCTGAGCTGAAACCAAGAGTAAGCCGCTTAACCAACTGAGCCACCCAGGCGCCCCTTCCCCACCTCCCTTCTAATCCCAACATTAACGTTGTTCATTTGTAGCTAATCTTATATTTGATAAATTCAAAGAGAGCCCCTTGGTTCACTTAGAAATTTCTTTTTTTTCATTCAGCTGTCCATTTATTCCTCCTGTATTTGTTGCATGTCTTCTATTTACGCCAGTCCCAGGGGTTACCAAGAGAACATTGTCATGTTTCCTGACCTCAAAGTCTGACCGTCTTTGACACTAGAAAAACCAACACAAAGTTACTACACCCTGTAGGGCTTCATTCTTGTAGTACAAAAAGAAGAGGTGATAGAAATATTGACAAGGACACCCAACATAGCCTGGGTTGATGGAGAAGGGACAATTCTGAGAAGGTTTCCTGATAGAGATGATGTAGGCAGTTTGTAGCCATAAATCCTGTCCCAAGGCAGGGATGTAAAAGAACCTTGTACATGATGGAAGCTCCATGACTGAGTTAGGGGAAAGACAGCTTCAGGGTAGGAGTCTGATGACCCATTAGACCAATAGA
>NW_023243498.1:0-1568 GCF_002007445.2 Ailuropoda melanoleuca
TCAATCCCAGAACGCTAGGATCACGCCCTGAGGCGAAGGCAGATGCTTAACGACTGTGCCACCCAGGCACCCCCAGAGTGTATTTTGGTGCAAATTCTTGACTAGGTATTAAATTTAAGGCCCAACGCTTTTTACTTATTCACTTTTTAACATTTTAAAAGTTCAGATTCCTTGCATATAAAATGAGGAAATATAATACTTCCCCTACCTAAGTAATAAGGTAGTTGTAAGGATAAAATTAGTGTAAGTAAAAATGTATTAAAAGTAGAAAGTACCATTCAACTGCAAAGTAATATTATTACAATTATTTCGAATAAACACAGGGATGATGGTTAAAGAGTCTCATGGCTTTGGAGGGATCATAGAAGGCATTAGAAATTTTCAACCTATAATATGGCTCAACTCAGATGTTTAAAACTTCTAGGTACAAGGTGGTGAATGACAGGCATAATTAAGGCTATGGAATGTGAGGCCACCAAATAAATACAATGTGGAGGAAGTCTTGCTAAAGACCAAAATCCAGAAGCATAATCCTCTGATACATGCCTTTGAATGGTACTGATGACATAAGTAATTCAATAGCCTTCTATCCTTAAGATTTTAGCAAAATTTGACCTGCTTCGCAGTTCTAATTGAAATATGCATGTTTGGAATTCCGTGATTTCATGAGCTTTCCCTCTATTATCTCTTGTTACTCTTTTTCTGATACTTTGGTAAACCCTTTTCTTTCCCATGTCCTAAATGTGTACACTTCCCCAAGTTTTGAGAATCTATTTTCATCCCTTAAAATGGCTTCAACCAGCCAAGCTTCAAGGATGACATGCACAACTATACTTTTATTCCTGGATTCTCTCACTTTCTAGACTCATATTTCTTCCTGCCTCTAATGAGACTATGAGTAAAAACAGCTGGCTACTATTAAGCCACATGATATCACTCACCATGAGAAGAATTTTACATAAACCATTTCATTAGATCCATATACAAATCTATGATTAAGTGCAAAAGTTATCCTCATTTTACAGATGAGGAGACTGAAACTCAGGGGAATGGAGTAATTTATCCAAATACGTGGTAGGGGAATCATTCATGCCTCAGTGTGTCTTATTTCAGAGCCTGATCTCCTAATTCCCATGCCTTAAAATTTTTCTTATGGATACACAAACAGCATCTCAAAATCAAGACATCTAAATTCAAAAATCAAAAACTAGCATTTTGTCCTCTCTACAGTATTTTTATTAATGTTTTGCTAACCATTCAAGCCAAAAACCTTGGAATTACTATAAACGTCCCCCTCTTCCTTCCACTCCCCACCCCCATACACTAAATTCTGTAGATTAACTATTCCCAATATCTGTCCTACCCAGAACTTCCGTTCCATTCCTGCTGCCATTATCTTCATGCTTGTTCTCCTACATTAGCCTCCCAGCAGCGCATTCTATCTCAAGTCTCTCTCCCGAACTCTGTTCTCTGACCAGTCCTCCTAAAGCACTATTTCAATCATTCCACTCATCTTTTTTTTTTTTAAGATTATTTGCTTATTTATTTGTCAGAGAGAGAGAGAGAGA
>NW_023243499.1:0-1568 GCF_002007445.2 Ailuropoda melanoleuca
CTTGTGTTCCCTCTCTCACTGGCTGTCTCTCTCTCTGTCAAATGAATAAATAAAATCTTTAAAAACAATAACGATAAATAAATAGAAGATTATTAAATTAATTAAACAGTACATTAATTAATGTTCTCAGTGGACTTCTTCCCCCAAACTCATAAGCCAAGCCAGCATTTGTCCAATAGTTAGGATTTTAGTATGTGTCTGTACCAGCTGAATCTACCTTGGTGAACGTGGCCTGCATTCCTCACCTCCTTCAGTGGGGCAGATGTCTGCCACAGATGGCTTTCTACCATTTCTGGTGAAGAAAAGGCCAATTCTGTGTATGATTTATAAAGCTGTATAAACAGTTTATTAAGCCCTTTGGGGTGAAAGGTACTATATAAATGTAAGATATTAAAGTACTTAATCCAAAGCACCTTTTTATATACTCTGTCAAGATGAATAAACAAAAATGCAAAAGAACATAATATATCACTGCTGGAATATCCATCAAAAATAGCCAAAATGTTTCCATTTTTGGTTGATTCTATTTGCACAGCCTTAAGTTCCAAAGATTTCCAAATGTTTGTTGAAATGCAATGCCACCCCATCTCTTCCCCCCATTTTTGTCACTGACTTAATCACTTTCTTTGTGTTAACATAAAGATATGTGTCCTTGCTCAATAACAGCGATACCAAAACCATCAGCTGGTAAGAGAATAATTTCATACTATAAACACCCTCTCTGAATAGCATACCTACAAATGTAATAATTAAATTTTTAAAGGTCTTGAAAAGTGGGGTGGAATATGTATATATTACTCAAATGGATTAACTTTCCAGTTTCTTCAGGACTGGCTGGAACATGGTAATGTTCCCATTTCTCATGTAGACTTGACAGTCCAACCTGGACAGTTTTAGGACCAATCTAAAGCTACTGGTAAGAGCTCTTGTTCCTTGTAGAACAAGTAACTTACCTTTAGTTAGTTCAGAAATGCCCTGGCACACCCTAGGCATAATAAGCATATTTTAGTTTGAGGAATATGGGATATATTTCAGTATACTGTTGAGAGGGGCAGGAGACGGATTTAGTGTAAATGGAGGTTACTGGTAATATCTGCCCGACAGCAAATAGGTTCAAGGCATCGTAATGCTCATCATTATCACAGCCCACATGCATTCAGTATTTAGTATGTGCTAGTCACTGTGCCAAGCACTTTACATGCATTCTTTATCACAATAGCCCTAAAAGGAGATAGTAATATTATACATCCCAATCCAAAAAATTATTAGTCAGAGGTTACATTCCTAAGACAAAGATGAACCTAAAGGTTTTGTAAGGCCACAGAACTAATCCAGGGGTGATTCTTAGAACATAATGCTTGGGGGACACCCTACCAACGTCCAGACTCAGGTCAAATGTAATACTGACAAATGTATACACAGCTTTTTGGCTGAATTTCTGAGGCCACTGGTGGGGTTAACATTTCTACTGGGGCTAATATTGGGGTAAGGAATCTTATTGAGATAGGGAGAGGCTTCCACCAGAGGACGTCTTTCACTCTACATAGCAATAACACAAGATGAAGAAA
>NW_023243500.1:0-1568 GCF_002007445.2 Ailuropoda melanoleuca
TTTGGGACTTCTGGGTTAAGGCTAGATTGGTGAATTCAAACCAAAAGAACAGGGTTTGGTAAGTTCCATGGGAATTCATATCTAAGAAGTGCACAGGGGAAGGCAGTAGGAGGCACAAGAGTTTGTTAATCACAAGGGCTACTGGGAGGTTGTATTGGGAATTTACATTTGCTTGCAATTCTATGGGCTGTTACCTAGGGTGTGCACTTACATGAAGGGTTAGCGTCAGTTTACGGTCCCTGCAGGCTCTATGGCCAAACTAAATAGATGCTGGGGCAGTGATACCATGGAGAAGCCTAGCTAAACTATCAACACATTGCTTGTTTGAGAACAACTAGAATCATATTGATGATGATAAGTGGTATAGTAGGAACCCCTAGCATTCAGGATATCTTATATGGTTTCCATTGAAAACAGAGCCTAAGACAAGTTGTTGAGTGCAGGTAGTTTCTTTGGGATGTGATCTCAGGAAGCAGAAGTGAGGAAGAGGGGAGATCAGGAAAAGTAATGATGGAAAGCCAGTATAAATATGTTATTGAGATAACCCGTATGAGAAAAACAGACTAAATTTTGCGGGACCCTTGATACAGAATGCCTCCCAGAATCTTCCACTTGAAAATAAAGAGAATGAAGCATTTAATCAGAATCCCACTCATATTGTTGAGGAATTGTTTCCAGAGATGTCAGGTCCCCAGCATTTCTACATTACTCTTGCACTTGGGATAGTGAACCCAGGCAAGAGATGGGTCAGTATCACATAACAGAATCTCAATGCCCAAGCGTAACAGATTGGCTCTGGTAGCAAGAGGCTATGGGAGAGGAACAAAGAGTGAGGAAGGAAGTGGAATGAGATGACATTTGCTGCTTGAAGCAGGACACTTCCACCAGGAGGTGAATCTGAAGTTGCATGGCATTGTCTGTCTCAGGAATGGTTAAAATCAGAGGTGGCCTAAAGGAATGCTGTGGGAAACCAGAGAGATCTGCTCTGGTCTGTCCTAGCATCATTCAGATGAGTTGTGCTTTAGGTTATACCTCTATGGGAGTCCACCTTCCTTGCCACAGGAAATAGCAATTGAACCATAGCAACTGATGGAGTACTACCATGAATTTAATCGGGGGGAAGCTCTAGTCACAGCACTATTCTGTATATGGTAAAATTAGTGGAGTAGATAAAAGCAATGTGCCAATTATCATTTTATTGTCTCTTACCTCTGAACCCATCTTCCTTTGCCCGGCTTTCTGATACTAAAGCTGGACCCTGTGAACATTACTAGTGGGTGCAATATTATGCTTTATCAGTAGTAGGTCCTGGAGGAAAGCTACAAGGCATAGCAAAGTTTGGGACGTCTATTCCTAATTCTAGTGTGTGTGCTTTTTTCCTCCTACAGAGTGGTTGGCTGCTGGAGGCATGCAGGAGCCCCAGTGGTTCTCCAGTGAGTTTCTCTGGCACTCCAGAGAACAGCTTCCTGTTGACCAGTTCTGGTCACCAACACTCTGGAGGTCTGACTCTAAGCCTTGTGGGCGTGCCTTCTCCCTTCTTTGGCTACTTTCCTTCTCTTCTAGAAGTA
>NW_023243501.1:0-1568 GCF_002007445.2 Ailuropoda melanoleuca
GCTTCTGACTTTAGGTTAGGGCTCTGAGGTGAAAAATCAAACCGAGCTGATAAATCTAGTCAGTCTCAGAGATATTGACTTAACCAAGGAGGCATTATGTTTTGATCTCTATCCCTAAGTTCTTGAAAAATAATGGTCTTGAATCATCAGAAATACCTCCCTAAGGTAAGCAACTTCTTACACATACCAAATAGTACGAGGGGCGGGTACTGCTTTCCTCCCACTGGAAATAATCTGTCTCACAATCAGGAGCCACAGAAAAAGGTTTTATAGATTATGGAATGATGTTTATTAAATGATATACAAACCTTATCAGGTATTTTTAGTCCAGTGTCGGCTAATATCTGAGCAAGGATTTTCTCTCTTCCTTTGATGACTTCCAGCTTCTCCTTCAAAAAATACTTGGGAATGGGAATGTCTAGTTGTTGCTACAGAACAGAAAGAATACTGTTGTCACAATTCCAGGACTCAAATCCATCTACACTGTACAGTGAGGACTGCACATCAAAGAGACGCACTTTACCTTCCATCCTGATTGAAGAGGTGATGAGGCTGGGGGCGTGAAGAGAATTCATTACCGTTAAGGAGACGCAAAGTCACAAGGAAAAACCATCACCACGGCCCTTGTTTTAATCGTTACAGTAAAATTTGAGAACTCACATCAGTTAATCCTCAGTTAACTACCGATAACTTAATGAGGTCTTTAAAGAAATATCATCTCAGCCTACCTAAAATAATAATGCAAATTAAGATAGCAAAGCATTGTGACGTAGATATTTGAATTCAACCTCCTAATTTATCATCAGCATCATTATTTGCATGTAAGTGATCACAGTTTTTTTCCTAATAATTTTTTATTTTAACCTAAATAACCCGAAATTACAAAAATTATTGGTGAAGTTCATTTGCCTTATTAGGAAACTTGTTTTTTTATGCAATAAATATAAACTTCTGTTTTTCGTTTATGCATATCACCAAATATTTCAGTTAGTGGAGGTCACACGAATGTTTACCAGCCCAAGTTCAACAATGAGGAGTGTGGAAGTGTTATTCGGGGGTATGGGATGGGCCCATGGCCACTCCCATTGAGAAACACTGTCCTAGACTCTCAGGCACGCCTGGCTGCCTCTGGTAGACCAGTTGGCCTGGCAATGCTAAGCTTCTGGTCCTCGGGGTCAGCTCCCCTTCTTCCCATTCTACCATGACTCTCCACACTCTCTCCCCACCCAGGGGATTTTGAACAGGCCTTCCCTTAAAGAAGCATTATAACGTAAAGGGGTATCTTTTTTAAGACTTGGTGAGAGGATATCAGTACCAGGTGGCAACTATTTTTTGAAAACCAAACTTTCTTAGACTAACAGATTTGCGGTGAGTTTCCAGGGTTTCCTGAGTGAGTGTGGCCTGGATGGAGGACAGTCAGAGGAGAATGATTCCACTTCTATTTAATGCTGGGATTTCATTTATTAATAAAAGTGTTAAAGTGCTGTACTTTTCCAACTTTTTTTTTTTTTTAAAGATTTTTATTTATTTATTTGACAGAGATAGAGACAGCCAGCAAGAGAGGGAAC
>NW_023243502.1:0-203 GCF_002007445.2 Ailuropoda melanoleuca
CGCGACCACTTTCCCTCATGTTTCCCTATTCACGAAGGGTGATGATAGTGCTAAGACGGTCCCTGTACTCTCTTGTTTCTGACGGACGTATTTTGGGCCTTTTCGTTACGTGGCCGCCAGCAGTTTTGACAGGATTTCCCCAGGGAGCAAACATTTCGTTGGAAGCGGGTGTTGGCCGAATTGTGTTTCTCAGTGCTGTGTTC
>NW_023243502.1:432-2005 GCF_002007445.2 Ailuropoda melanoleuca
TCGTGACTTCAAGGGCTTTCCACTCACACTTTGTTTCTTGGTTCTAAGGGCTGGATGAGGCTCAGGCCCCTACACCCAATGTGGAATTGGGGTCCCCAGTGAAAACGCTGCTGTTCGCTGGAGTTCTTTTCCTGGATGCTCTGCTTTATTACCAATGAGAAGGGCGCTGAGTCCTCGAAAATCCTGAACCTTTTCATTCATGCACCCTTACTCACGAGAGATGATGATCGTTGATATTTCCCTGGACTGTGTGGTGTCTCAGAGACCACTGTGGGGCACTCTCGTCAGGCTTCCGCGACCACTTTCCCTCATGTTTCCCTATTCACGAAGGGTGATGATAGTGCTAAGACGGTCCCTGTACGGTGTTGTTTCTGACGGACGTGTTTTGGGCCTTTTCGTTCCATTGCCGCCAGCAGTTTTGACAGGATTTCCCCAGGGAGCAAACATTTCGTTGGAAGCGGGTTTTGGCCGAATTGTCTTTCTCAGTGCTGTGTTCGTCGTGTTTCACTCACGGTACCAAAGCACCTTGATTCCTGTTCCACCTTCCATAAGGCCGTCGTGACTTCAAGGGCTTTCCACTCACACTTTGTTTCTTGGTTCTAAGGGCTGGATCCTCCCCAGGCCCCTACACCCAATGTGGAATCGGGGTCCCCAGTGAAAAGGCTGCTGTTCGCTGGAGGTGTTTTCCTGGACGCTCTGCTTTATTACCAATGAGAAGGGCGCTGAGTCCTCGAAAATCCTGAACCTTTTCATTCATGCTCCCTTACTCACGAGAGATGATGATCGTTGATATTTCCCTGGACTGTGTGGGGTCTCAGAGACCACTATGGGGCACTCTCAGCAGGCTTCCGCGACCACTTTCCCTCATGTTTCCCTATTCACGAAGGGTGATGATCGTGCTAAAATGGTTCCTTTATGGTATTGTTTCTGACGGACGTGTATTGGGCCTTTTCGTTCCATTGCCGCCAGCAGTTTTGACAGGATTTCCCCAGGGAGCAAGCATTTCGTTGGAAGCGGGTTTTGGCCGAATTGTCTTTCTCAGTGCTGTGTTCGTCGTGTTTCACTCACGGTACCAAAGCCCCTTGATTCCTGTTCCACCTTCCATAAGGCCGTCGTGACTTCAAGGGCTTTCCCCTCACACTTTGTTTCTTGGTTCTAAGGGCTGGATCCTCCCCAGGCCCCTACATCCAATGTGGAATCGGGGTCCCCAGTGAAAAGGCTGCTGTTCGCTGGAGGTGTTTTCCTGGACGCTCTGCTTTATTACCAATGAGAAGGGCGCTGAGTTCTCGAAAATCCTGAACTTTTTCATTCATGCTCCCTTACTCACGAGAGATGATGATCATTGATATTTCCCTGGACTGTGTGGTGTCTCAGAGACCACTCTGTGGCACTCTCGTCAGGCTTCCGCGACCACTGTCCCTCATGTTTCCCTATTTACGAAGGGTGATGTTAGTGCTAAGACTGTCCCTGTACGGTATTGTTTCTGGCAGACGTGTTTTGGTCCTTTTCATTCCATTGCCGCCGGCAGTTTTGACAGGATTTCCCCAGGGAGCAAACATTTCGTTGGAAGCGG
>NW_023243503.1:0-6313 GCF_002007445.2 Ailuropoda melanoleuca
TCAAAATATCCAGCAGGGATAGAAACCATCTCTTTTGGGACTCTGCCTCCAAAGAATTTCTGATTCTTTAATATTTTCAAAGAAAGAAAAACAACCAAAAAAATTTTAACCGGTTTGAATTTACCTCCATTTCTTAATATATAAATATAGAATACATAAATAAAAAAAATTATATAATATATATACTGCTACGTTCACAATTGTGACTATAATCTGTTACCATACAACACTATTATAATACCATCAACTATATTCTCTATGCCATACATTTCATACCCATGACTTATTCATTTCATAACTAGAAGCCTATACCTCCCATTCCCTTTACCCATTTTTTCCATCTCTGATCTTTTATTTATTTTTTAAAATTTTTTATTATGTTATGTTAGTCACTGTATAGTACACCTTAGTTTTTGATGTAGTGTTCCATGACTCATTATTTGCATATAACACCCACTGCACCATGCAATATGTGCCCTCCTTAATACCCATCACTGGCCTATCCAAGTCCCCCACTCCCAGCCCCACTGAAGCCCTCAGTTTGTTTCCTAGAGTCCATAGTTTCTCGTGGTTCATTCCCCCTTCTGTTTACCTCCCCTTCCTTCTTCCCTTCCTTCTCCTATCGATCTCCCTGCTATTTCTTATGTTCCATAAAAGAGTGAAACCATATGATAATTGTCTTTCACTGCTTGACTTATTTCACTTAGCATAACCTCCTCCAGTCCCATCCATGTTGCTGCAAATGTTGGGTAATCATTCTTTCTGATGGCTGAGTAATATTCCATTGTATATATGGACCACATCTTCTTTTTTTTAAGATTTTATTTATTATTTATTTGACACAGAGAGACAGACAGCAANGAGAGAAATCATATGATAATTGTCTTTCTCTGCTTGACTTATTTCACTTAGCATTATCTCCTCCAGTGCCGTCCATGTTGCAGCAAATGTTGAGAATTCGTTCTTTCTGATAGCTGAGTAATATTCCATTGTATATATGGACCACAGCTTCTTAATCCAGTCATCTGTTGAAGGGCATCTCGGCTCCTTCCATGATTTGGCTATTGTGGACAATGCAGCTATGAACATTGGGGTGCATATGGCCCTTCTCTTTACTACGTCTGTATCTTGGGGTAAATACCCAGTAGTGCAATGGCTAGATCATAGGGTAGCTCTATTTTTAATTTTTTTGAGGGACCTCCACACTGTTTTCCAAAGTGGCTGTACCAACTTGCATTCCCACCACCAGTTTAAGAGGGTTCCCCTTTCTCCACATCCTCTCCAACGTTTGTTGTTTCTTGCCTTGTCAATTTTTGCCATCCTAACTGGCATAAGGTGATATCTCAAGGTGGTTTTGATNGGCGTAAGGTGGTATCTCAGTGTGGTTTTGATTTGAATTTCCCTGATGGCTAATGATTTTGAACATTTTTTCATGTGTCTGTTAGCCATTTGTATGTCTTCATTGGAAAAGTGTCTGTTCATATCTTCTGCCCATTTTTTGACCCTTTACCCATTTCTGTCCAACCTCTGCCACCCTTGCATCTGGCAACCACCAGTTTCTTCTCTGTATTTATGAGTCTATATCTATCTTTTCACAATTTTTATTATAAACACATGGCCAATATAGAAAAATACAAAATATACACGGTCAACCT
This sequence comes from Ailuropoda melanoleuca, assembly GCF_002007445.2. Classification (NCBI taxonomy): domain Eukaryota; kingdom Metazoa; phylum Chordata; class Mammalia; order Carnivora; family Ursidae; genus Ailuropoda; species Ailuropoda melanoleuca. The sequence goes on from NW_023243503.1 coordinate 1,656, forward strand.
TTATAATATTAAAATGACCTAAAATGCCATTATCCAGTGATCTTCTTGAGATGTTGATGTATATATGTACATATTTTTGTAGAGTATACTTATAAAGGGCATATCACATAATACTCACTTGTAAGCAATCTTTGTCACTTTATAATTTAGTGAACATGTCAACAAATCTAAATTTGCATCATTTTAATGGCCACACTCATTTGGGTATTAATCTTATCCGATTCCCCTTTCTGCCTATCTTTTCATATCTCTTTTAAGTGTACTTTTAATTTTTCACTTTAGATTAAATAATAAATGGATCCAAATATGTATTATATATATACATCTTCAACCTTTCTACTTATCCATAGTGATACAGATATTCCCCTTGAAAAAGTTGTAGCAATTTACTCACCTTCAAATTTTACTCACCAGCATTTTTGCTGACCGAAGCTTCAGATACTTGGAGAAAAGTTCTCATGACCTTTAACTTTAATGACCCTCTGGGGTCCTGTAGTTTTTACATGCTCTTGGTATATCGTGATTACACCTAGATTACAAAACCTCTCTCAATACTAGCAAAGTAGGGAGAAGCCCTTTTGCTGAGGCTTTTGACACTCTCTCTTTTGGGTTTGGAGGTCACTTGACTTAAAGTGTATCATAATTCTCCAAGTGATTCGTTGCAATCACAAGTATTGTAAACTACCAGAGGACTAAGTCTTTTCATTTTATGAAAGCATTCCTCTCAGATTCAACACTCTTTCACTCATTGTCTGGTGACTATTCTATGAGCAATTAATGCCTGAGATTTCACAGGTACGAAGTAAAAGAATAATCAGTACATTCTGCTAGAATATGTGTGTACAAATATGATTAAGTTTGAACATTCAAATTATAGCTGACTATTCATGACACAAAAGGTGTTTTCTTGAATATATAGAGAAAAGACTAAAGAAGCACAATGAGCATGGTAAAGAGGCTCTCGACCAGGAGGTGTTACTCTTTGCTCTTAATTCCTCCATATTTCCAAATAATGTTTCCTTCTCTCTCTAATCTAACTTTTGATTATCTCATTTCTCCTGTTCATTTATCTTCCTTTCATCCAGCCTCTCTGTATGTTTTCCAACGTCACATTTTGGCATTTGCAACATAGCTCCTACAAAAGCATTGATAGGCAAACAACACATCAATGTTCAATAATCATGTTTCTCAATTCTTCCTTACTTTCTCCCTTTAGAATACTTCAGCATCTTCCCTACTGACTGAGCCAATGGATGCAACAAATGACTCTGTGGTATCAGAATTTGTATTGATTGGACTTTCAAATTCATGGAAGATGCATCATTTTCTGTTTTGGTTCTTCTCTGTGTTCTACATGGGAATTATCCTGGGAAACCTCCTCAATGTGTCCACGGTAATTATTGACTCTCATTTACACACACCCATGTACTTCTTACTGGCCAACCTCTCTCTACTTGATCTAGGTCTGTCCTCTACCACAGTGCCCAAAATGATCTCTGATCTTTTCACTGACTGCAACATCATTTCGTTTCCAAAATGCATGATACAGATATTTTTTATTCATGTTATGGGTGGAGTCGAAATGGTGCTGCTCATAGCCATGGCATATGACTGGTACACTGCAATCTGTAAGCCCCTCCACTACCTGACCATCATGAGCCCCAAAATGTGTGTTTCCTTTGTAGTGGCTGCCTGGATAGTGGGGATAATCCATGCTGTCTCTCAGTTTGTTTTTGTCATAAATTTGCCCTTTTGTGGCCCTAAAGAAGTAGATAGTTTTTACTGTGATTTTCCTCAGGTCATGAATCTTGCTTGTGTAGACACTTACAAGCTAGAGTTTGTAATCATCACTAACAGGGGTAGTCTGGGGACCCACTGTGTTGGTCTGGGGCTTGCTGTTCTCAGATCCCTGCCCTGCCCTTCCCGGGCATCTCAGCAGCTGGCCACTGCAGGCTCCCTTCCCCAGACTCCATATCAGCAGGGTTCTGTCTCCCTGGTAGGGAGTGCAGGGTCAGGAAGGTAGCAGCAGGGGACAGCCCCTGTCTCCCTGCCTGGAGCAGCTATCACCCAGCTCCTGCTCTGGAGGCCACCATGGTCCCAGCTGTCGCCGGTGACCCCCGCTCCCAGGCTGTGTCAACAGCTCCTCTTCCCTCTCTCTGTCCAGCTCGAGAGCTGGCAGTGGCCTCTGGAGGTTGCTTCACCTCTCCATTTGGCTCTTGGTTCCTCCAACATCTGTGAAACCAGGGCCCTGCAAAAAATACATTCCCTCCATTGTGTACATGAATTGATCTCTGTTTTCCCATTTAGATCCAGACTGATACACCATAGACTTGGCAGACCCTGGTTGGGAAGGGGGGAGGGAAGTCGGGAGAAGGGAGTGGATATAAAGTGAGGTAGAAAATTTGACAAATGGAGATCAGGCGAAAACCATACTCTCCTTCCTACCCCTTCTTTGTGGTCTCCAGCACAGACATTTGCCCTCCCAAGGGCTGTGTCTTCCAAATTGGTCCTTGGCAATAAAAGGTGGGGGGAGTGGGATAAACATGCATTAGAATAAACCCTCGCTGAGTTGGTCCTGAGGCAAAGGGGAAAAATAGGCAGAGCTGAGTCCTCCAAGTTAGAACAGAACTTTCTAGGAGCCCAGTGCAGTCAAGGTCTGTGTAGCCCCATCCATCCCAAAGCTTTGTGCTGGGTAAGCTGGTGGGGAGACGCTTGGGTGCAGGCAGGGCCTTTCTGCATTACCTAAATCACCCTCAGGAAGGGGACCGCCTTCTCAGCCAATGCGATGGACTCACTCCGCCATCCATCCTGGCCCAGCTCATGGCAGCCCCGGCCATGCAGGCAGCAGGCAGCAGACAGCCAGAGTTCTCTGTATGCCAAAGAACACCTCTGAGGTGGGGAAATAATAAAATCAGAAACCATAAATAAAACTGCCAGCCTAGCACAGGGTGAACAAGCAGCCCCCTGGGGAGCTGGGCTCTGCTTGGTGATTAAATTCCAAACCAAGCTGCCCCATCGGGGCTGTGGGGCTGCAGCAGAGGGAAACGATCACAAAATAGTAGAAAACCAAGGGATTTCAGATGGAGATTCAGGACGTTAAAATTTTGAGGGACCTTCCCGGTAGCTTTCAACCCTGGATGCACATTGAGATCACCTGTGGTGCCTTTTTATTATAAACTAGAAGGACCAGACTCCACCCCTTCCCAGCCCCTGAAGATGCTGACTCAGGGAGGCTGGGTGGGGTCTGAGCGCCTCTGATGTTTCTTTTTTTTTTTTTTTAAGATTTTATTTGTTTATTTGACAGAGACAGAGACAGCCAGTGAGAGAGGGAACACAAGCAGGGGGAGTGGGAGAGGAAGAAGCAGGCTCACAGCAGAGGAGCCTGATGTGGGGCTCGATCCCAGAACGCTGGGATCACGCCCTGAACTGAAGGCAGACGCTTAACCGCTGTGCCACCCAGGCGCCCCGCCTCTGATGTTTCTGAAATGGGCTCCAGTCCAGAAGCTTCAAGCTCCACTGATAAGGAATTCAGGCGTTCTGGAGCAGGGCCAAGGGGTTCCTCTGCTGAAATTGAATCATGCAGCTCTTTTCCCAATGCACAGAGGAAATCAAAGTAATGAATAAAATGTTCTGTATTTAAAGTTTTCCCCCATAAATTTTTCCTCTCCTTTTGGCACCTGCTGCTGTCTGCCTGCCAGTAATCAGTGAGAAACCGATATGAACAGAAAATCTCAGAAGCCATTGATCACGTCTGCTTTGACGACTTTTTCTCTTTTCTTTCTTTCTTTTTTTTTTGTAAGCCCATGTTTTTCAGCTTATGTTTTTGTATTGTGTTTCTAGCACAAATTTAATTAAAGGTAACATTTCCAGTCAATCGAAGCTCTAGATAAGAAAACAGGTAGTGGTTACTCAAATCTTTGGAGCAAAGTGGGTTAACTGTAAATAAGTACGTCTCCATCTTTTGACCATCCTCAAGGTGTCCATAACAGGTAGTCCAGCCTTCCTAGAGGTCAAGGCCACAAATCCCAGAAGTAGTCTGCCAGGGTGAATGTCAACCCCACTGCTAATTAGGCATGTGACCTTGAAAAAGATAACCTCCCCGTGCCTTAGCTTCTCCATACGGGAATGGGGATAATAAATAGTATCCTCATCACGTGGCTATTCTGAGGACTAAATAAATCTGTGTCTCTAAAGATCTTCCAGTAACACCAGGCACTTAGTGATGCTATTAGCTAAACCTTTTGAGGATTCGGTGGGGGTGTGGGACAGCAGCATTAATATCTTTAAAGAGGATGCTTTAGTCAAAGGAATAATATTTTCTCCATTAGTTTTTTTTTATTTAATTTTTTAGAACACTTTTAGGTTCATGGCAAAATTGAAGTGAATGTACAGAGATTTGCCATATACCCCAGTTCCCACATATGCCCAGCCTCTCCATTGTCAACATTCCCCCACCAGAGGGGAACATTGATACAACTGAGGAACTTACACAGATTCATCAGTATCTCCTAAAGCCACAGTTCACATTAGGGTTCACTCTCAGTGGTGTACCTTCTATGGGTTTGGAGAAATGTGTAATGACAGGTGTCATACAGACCACAGACCATTTTTACTGCCCTGAAAAAATCCTCTGTGCTCTGCTTATTCATCCTTGGCAA
>NW_023243504.1:0-1569 GCF_002007445.2 Ailuropoda melanoleuca
AAAAACAAGAAAATGACTCCAACCTCATGAGATCGTCAAGAAAATGAAACTTAAAAGAGATGAAGAATGCCTTATATGATAAGCCATTCTAGAAAATTGTATTGTACGTCTTTGTCCTTGAGTTCAGGGACTCATAAACAGTTTTGCCTTCACATCGCCCAATGAGCAATTTGGTTATATCTTTCATAAACCAGGAAAATTTACTCAAAGCATATACTAAATTGACAGATGAGAAAATAGAGCAAAGAACTTCCCATCAATTCCTCACCATCGCTCTTTCAGTGGGTGGGTTATAAGAGACACGCAACCCCAAATGGGCTCCATCTTTCTTCATTCATTATTTGGGGCTGCAAGAAAGCCAAGTCTTCAGACAATGAGCTCTTTGCAGCACACACGCGTCCTGTGCATTCAGATTGGAAGCTTCTCCTTGTAGGACAGCTAACTAAAGTGTGATTTTAGTAATAAGTGGGTCGAGGGGAGAATGTTGATGAGCATGTAGAAATCGTCTACTGCTATGACCCCAAAAAAGCTTTTGATGAACCTCCAAAAAATAGATACGGCTGGGGGCTGCCTCACTTGGAACAATGAGAGCATGGGTGTTTTATCTACTGGCAATAAGGTGAGATACAGAAGAGAATTCTATCTAGGATTTTGCCGTAGATTAGCTGAGGGGCCATCCCTTACAGGTACTGCAACAACATGGTTGGTACAAAGCAATATGGACATCTCATCTATCATGTATCTTGCATGGCAATCTATGTCTATTTTTGAGGAATGAAGGGTCCCTGCACAAAACCTAACTCCTAACTCTGCCGGCATCCCATATTTATGCTAAATAACCAAGAACGTGGAAAACCCTTATCTCTAAGAGATAACTTCATTCTATGGAAGAGTTGGTATTTATTTTTCTAAACACTTCTTTCCGGATGCATCGTTGACATGAAGGAGCCCAAAGAGATGGAATTAAAGACTCTGGAGAGTTCCAGAGGGCAATGCTTCCCTACTAAAGCTTTCAAATGCAACAGCTAGGTATGGAGGCCACGTAACAACCATCCTCTGGGACTGGCAGAGGCCATGCACAAGGGTTTTTAAAGACATCCCTTGAACCCCGGAGTGTATTCATTGCATGGTGTTATGTGAGAACCTGCTTCCCAGCGTGCTGGGCTATCCTCCATTTAAAAATTTCAGGTTGACCTATTTCATGAGAATTTCCAGCATGACCTATCAGCAGGTATCTCAAGCCGAGGCTAGAAGGACATTTTGACACCTGCTACAACATGGATAAACCAGGAAAATTTACAAATTACTTGAGGACGTGATGCCCAGTCAAATTGCCAGTCACAAAAAGAACTCATCTTGGATGATTCCACCAATATGAGGACCCTAGAGCCATCCTATTCATAGAAACGGAATATAGAGCAATGGATGCCAGGGACTGGGGAGGGGAAGGAGGCGGTAGTTTGTGTTTAATGGGGACGCTCTCAGTTTGGGAAGGTGGAAATTTCCTGGGGGTGGAGAGTAGGTGGGGCACATGAACGTACTTAATGCTACCAAACTCTATGCTTTAAA
>NW_023243505.1:0-1569 GCF_002007445.2 Ailuropoda melanoleuca
ACTCAGTCCCAGGACCCTGGGATCATGACCTGAGCTGAAGGCAGATGCTTAACTGACTGAGCCACCCAGGCATCCCATATTCTTGATTTTTAAATGATATCCCATAAAACCTTTATATATATCATGCTATAATATAATTAATGGAAATACCTACATGAAGAGAGTGGATCAAGTATCCAGCGAATGAGCCTAGACCTTTCTCCAGCATCAGCCTCTCTACTGGGCCATGCCATTCCTTTATAAATTTAAATGCAAAAAACAAAAACATTGAACATTTTGTAAAGTTCTTATCAAGAGATAATAGGAGTTGAATTCAAGTCCAAAACACTTCAAAGTATAAGCAGCTACTCACACTGCATTTGACCATGAAGAAAAATATGATTCTCAAGAATTAGAAGAGTATATATGTTTTTTAATTGCAATTTTGTAGGTCTGTATGTCATTTTCCTTGGAAATGTCAACTTTTCCCAAAATTCCCCACATGATATAAATTAGGATTATGGAGATCATTTATTTTACTCTATTATTAAGAAAGATATTCAAGTGTGCTCCTGCAGAATATGAAATTATTTCCTTTAACCTTAAATCACAAATATTCCTGTGTATTTGTAATTCCATATCAGTGTTTTCCTTTTATTCTTTTTTATCCTTCATATGTTTGTCAATTTCCATTGTGCATTACCATCTCCAATTAAATCCACATTGTAGCAAAAAGTCAGCTAATTCTACCTTTCTTCTACTTTAATTTTAAACTTGGTTCTATAAAAAATATAAAATGTGTGAGCTTAATGTTTTAAATGTGAGTCAGTAGCATTTATAAAAGAAACCAAGAGCTCTTCTAAAGTCAAGTTCCTTGTGCCAGCCTTACCAGTTCTGACTTAACCAGTGTGTTAAAGAACGGAGACTTTTGGAGTATTTTTAATATGAGGAATTCTTTCTGTGTTATTTTCACTAAAATTTCAGCAAAGAAAGCTTATGATAACTCATTTTCATTTTATAGTTCTGTTATTTCAACAACTGAATATCAACATTACTACATGATGAAAAATATTGTCTATTTCCCATAATTTTTAGCATTATTCAAAAATACTGATAGATTCTATGTGCCAGATATTCTGTTTTCTGTTAATATTTTGGCAGTAGCACCAAGTTTGACACTAGAACATTTTAACTTGGAATCATAATTGTGTTTATGTATTCATGGGTTTAAAATTATGCAGAATATTTCAGATAAAACATATCCTAGCACAATTTCATTAAATTTGGTTCTAAAAGCATAATTCACATGATTTTTCTAAATTACTAGCAGGGAGTCACTTTCCCTGACTATTCCTTTTTTATAGAAACTTTTTCATGAACCTTTACCCAATTACTTTTTTAATCTTTGCCGAATGAAAATTATATAAAACTTATGAGAACATGTGTCTTCTTTCCAAAAAGCTACAAAAGCTACAAGCAGTGTCTGAAACGGACTGGAATCACTGAATTTAGTTAGGGCAAAAAAGTTGGAATTATGTCCAACAATTATATCCACAGTGTCAAATTACTGTTCCTAACAGTTTTTTTTTT
>NW_023243506.1:0-165 GCF_002007445.2 Ailuropoda melanoleuca
TAACCAAAATGTCTATCAATAGATGGATAAAGAAGATGTGCTATATGTATGCAATGGAATATTACTCAGCTTTAAAAAAAAATGAAATCATACCATTTTCAACAATATGGTTGGACCTAGAGGGTATTACGCTAAGTGAAACAGTCAAACAGGGAAGACAAATAT
>NW_023243506.1:278-553 GCF_002007445.2 Ailuropoda melanoleuca
CAAAGGGGAAGTGGGTGGGCAGATGAGCAAAAGAGGTGAAGGGGATTAAAAGGTACAAACTTCCAGTTATAAAATACGTAAGTTATAGGAATGTGAAGCACAGTATAGGGAATATAGTCAATAACATTGTAATAACTTTGTATGGTGATGAATGGATAACTACACTTATCATAGTGAGCACTTTGTAATGTATATAAATGTCAAATCACTGTTATGTACACCTGAGAATAATATAATATTATATGTCAACTCTATTTTAATAAAAAGAAAAGAGA
>NW_023243506.1:677-1224 GCF_002007445.2 Ailuropoda melanoleuca
ACAAGCAGGGGGAGTGGGAGAGGAAGAAGCAGGCTCATAGTGGAGGAGCCTGATGTGGGGCTCGATCCCATAACTCTGGGATCACGCCCTGAGCCGAAGGCAGACGCTTAACTGCTGTGCCACTCAGGCGCCCCAAGCCATTGCCCATTTTTAAATTGGATTGTCTTCTTACTGTTGAGATATTTTTTTAAATCGCCTTATTGAGTTATAATTTACACATCATAAAATAGTCATTTAAGTGCATAATTCAATAATTATTCATAAGTTTTTAGTTATGTAACCATTAACACAGTCTAATTTTAGAACATTTTCACTACCTCAAAAAGAAACCTCATTCTAATTGCAGTCACTCCCTGTTCCACATCTGGACCTACACGACCACTATGCTATTTTCTCCTGCCATAGATTTGACTTTTCTGGAATTTGGTATAAATGAAGTCATACAATTTGTAGTCCTTCATGTGGACTTCAAATTGTTTCCTCTGTTTTTAAATTGGGTTATATGTCTTATTAAATTGAAAGAGTTACTTGTGTATTTTAGACACAA
>NW_023243507.1:0-1569 GCF_002007445.2 Ailuropoda melanoleuca
TCCCACCGTCTAACCTCCCCACCTCCAGATGCCGAAGGCAAGTCTAGGTTGCCACCTGTGTGACCGATCGGCTGCAAATTAGAAGTTTCCACGATCCCCTCCTCAGGTTCCGTTAATGTATTAGAGCGACTCGCAGAACTGAGGACAAGTTTGCTAACGTTTTACCAGTTTATCATCAAAGGATCTGACAAAGAATGCAGACGAACACCCAGGGGGCGAGGTCTGTGGGGAAGGGGTGTCGTTTTCCTGGCACGTCTTCGTGTCCAGCAAGCTGGAAGCTCTCCAGACCCTATGCTTTTGGGGGCAGCAGGATCGATCTCGTGCTCTATTCACAGCCCCTCTCCCCTGTCTGGAAAGTGAGAGAGGGGCTGACAGAGTGAAGCTTCTAATCGTGGCTTGGTGTTTCTGGTGACCCGGTCCCATCCAGGAGCCCACTCAGAGTCCCCTCATTATGACAAAAGGCACCCTTGTCCCCCAAGACATTCCAAAGGATTTCGGAACTCCGTGTCAAGAACCCGGGTCGAAGACCCTGTATGGGAACAAAGGGTCCCCCTAGTGCTCTGATCACTGGGGAAATTACGAGAGCTTTAGGAGCTCTGTGCTGGGAACCGGGGGCAGGGCAGGGGCAGAGACCAATGTATATGTTTTCTGTTATTTCACACCACCTAACTGATTAGCTTTTGAAAACGTGTTTGTTTTCTTCTTGGGGGGTTTTAGGGCATCATCATGCCGCAAGTGATCACGGGGATTGTGGCGAATGTGATCAACGTGGGCATGAATGCCCTCCTGCTCTATGCCCTGGACCTCGGCGTGGTGTAAGTAGTGACCCTCTCCTTCCCCAAAGCCTGGGTGTCTGCCAGGTGCGGGCTCCGGTGCCAGGGGCTGGGACACGGGAGTGAGGCAGCCCGGGAGGGAGCGCTGATTCTCCCACTATCTCTGAGTTGTAAGAAATCGACCCAATTCCATCTTTACGAAGCTCGAGAATATGAGGGTCGCACGTAGAAGTCAGTGTCAGTCTTTACCTCCCACCGGAGATGCCAGGCCGTTGGTGAATCTCCCAGCTGAACCTTCCAGTGCGATGGCCCAAAGCCAGCCTCCCTCGCATGTGGCCAGAGTGGTCACACCAGCTCTTGTAGACCCAGCCCTGAGCCCCTGGCAATTTTATCTGCCTTAGGGCAGCGTGTTTCTTTATAAATGAAAACTGAAAGAAAATAAAATGATATAGAATAGAAAATATGAGAAGGTGTGGGGGTATTTTCGTGAGATGTTTGTTTCTGTGTGCGCACGTGTGTACCCATATTATTGTGGGTACTGGGGAGTGATAGCAAATTTATTTCTTACTGTTAGTTGCAGTAGGAAATGTATATAAAAGCCACTAAATAAAGGATAGTGGAGAGGTGGAGTATAAGGATAATCAATGAAAAAAGGTTTGTGACATCTTCCTTACGCTAGGAAACAGAAAGAGGCTTTGGCCGTGGGGGAAGTACGAGTCGGTTGACAGGTTTGCGAGCTGGTGACATCAACCCATGTAAACACCTGAGTGGGGGGGGGGGGCCGGGTTTCCCCTGC
>NW_023243509.1:0-1570 GCF_002007445.2 Ailuropoda melanoleuca
CTCGATCCCAGAACACCGGGATCACGCCCTGAGCCGAAGGCAGACGCTTAACCGCTGTGCCACCTAGGCGCCCCCAGAGTAAGCTTTAATAACCAGAGAAAGCACTCGGGAGAGTTGCGGGTACTGACAGTTGGAAACTAGACGGGCGTGCATGGAAGTGGCAAGAATTGGGGCATTTGTACAGGTGGAACATGAACAGTGTGTCGCATGTGTTAAGGAAAGAAGGAAGGAAAGGAAGGAAGGAAGGAAAGAAGGGAGGACGGGGTGAGGGAGGAAGGAAGAAAAGAGGGAAGGGAAGGAGGTAGAGAAGAAGGAAGGAAAGAGAGGATGGGAAGGGAGGGAGAGAGGAAGGAAAGAAAGAAAGGCGGGAGGGAGGAAGGAAGGAGGAGAGGGAAGGAGGGAGGAAGGAAAGAGGGAAGGAAGGGAGGAAGGAAGGAAAGGAAGGAGGGGGGAAGGGAGGAAGAGATGTAGGGAAGAGGAGAGAAGGAAAAGGAAAGGAAGAAAAAAGAAAAATATGTTGCTTAAATTTATTTATTTACATAGAGAAAGAGTTGGAAGGTTGCAAAGCAAACTCCTGGTTGTTATGGCTTTGGGGGAGTGGAATGCAAGTAGGGGCGATGGGGAAGAGGAAGAATTATCATATACTCTGTATACTTGTGTATTGCTTAATTGCTTTACAATGCAAATGCATTCAGGTACCACTTCTGTAACTAGAAAAAAAAGAGAAAAGAAAAAAAGACTGTATGCGATAGCTTCGTTATAAAAAGAAATCCTTGCCATCTAAGGACAGGCATAACTTCGCCCTTAGAAGATGCTGTGGCACGTTTTTCCGTGGTTAGTAGTTTTAATTTGGTGGAGGGAAGGTAAACACGCTTCTCATTTTATTATTATTATTGATTTTTTAAAATAATATAAGCACACCATTTGGAGAATAGCATAAAAATTTCAAACAAGCCACCCGTGGTGATCGCTGTAACCTCTGTAACCGCTATAATCTTGATTCCCATTCTCAGAGCTGAGTTAGTGAAATTCCTAATGGTTTCTGTTGCGAGAGCTACTTGTAGGCATATAAATTAAAACAGGTGTTTTGGGAACCACTTTGGTATTATATATCAAAACCCTTAAAACTGTGCATGCCCTTTGACACAAATTCTACCTAACAGGGACCTATCCTAAGAAAACCACGCGAAGACAGAGATGTTTCCAGCCTAAAGATGTTTATGGAAGTATTGTTTATAATTGTGAAACCATCCAAATAGGGAAGTGGTTGATGGGCTACAAAATATAGACAGATCTGGGTTAGAATTTAGAATTTTGGCTCTTCTACTTACTAACTTACTAGCTGTGTGATCCTGGTCAACTAACAGTTTATCTGACATAGATAGATGTAGAGATGAAAATGAAAATCAAAGTTACACACCCATACACACACACACACACACACACACACACACACACACGATTATCAGTATCTACCCCGTTGATTTGAAATGTTGGACTGAGATAATTCATGTGAAACGTCTAGAAGAGTGTTTGGCACATAGTAGGTCCTCAATAAAAGTAGCTATTA
>NW_023243511.1:0-1571 GCF_002007445.2 Ailuropoda melanoleuca
GGGGGCATCCTGAATGCCTTCCCTAGAGCCGACTAGGAAACCTCCCCTAGTCAAAGGGTCTACTAAGGCATTTACGGAATAGGTTAGATGGAGAAAAGTAGGAATAAGAGTATAGAAAATAACTGGCAGATACATTAGAAATAATAGTAAGAAATGAAAATCCCTGGAAGTTGACTTGCATGCGACCACTACTCCTAGTTAGGCACAAGTATTTTCCCCAAATACTTTGGGAAATGTATCAGGTTCAGTATGTATGTATCCATCCTGAAAGGGCTTATTCGTGCCACTCACAAAGTTCCTTCTTAATGCCTTCCCAGGATGGGATGACAGAATTTTTGAGAAACATTAAGTATATGGACAGAGTATAGAGCCGAAATTTGATCACAATCACCTGGTTTTGTCATCTTGTGGTTCTTCTTTGGATCCTGGATTTTGTTACGGAAACACACAGACTGTGCTGAGGAAGAAAACCTTCACACACTCCAGGACTGGAAAGAAACGCTAGAAATGAGAGCACACCAGCCCTGAAATGGGCTGTTTCCCTTAATCACTGTTACAGCTTCTCAACAGATGTGAAAACGATGCCATAGCAACAGTTTACAGGTGAAGGAGCCACTAAAAATTTGAGACGAGGTGATGGCATATCTAAATGATCATCCTACTGACAAACTCTTATTTTCTAAAGCTTCAGACCAAAAACCAACACAATCAACCTCTGAAGTTTTTTAAGGACCTCGACAACTTTTTATCTGCCTATTTGAGAAACATTTAATGCCGTCATTCTCGAACTGACCTTCAGATAATTCTAGACCTTCCATATCATGGACCTAAGCAGCTCTGATTTGTTTTATCTATTGGGGGAGGGGAGAGCGGGTGCTTTAAGAGGCCCTTGGAACAAAGAGACCAAAATTAGAGAAACCCTTGCTTCAGTATGGTTGTGGGTTCAAATAACCATGGATCTTACAGTGCCCAATTTGTTTCAGAGAGTTACTTGGATGCTTAAAGATTAGGGGTCAATTTATTTATTTAAAATGGTCTACTCTCAGGGCGCATTAAAAAAAAAAAGGCAGTAACCTTACAGAGACATGGTCAAAACCAGTATTAACAGGATTTGGAATACCTGAAATCTTTCTTAAAGAGATGTAAGAATTTTCAAAAAAAAAAAAAAAGAAGAAGAAAGAAATTGAGGGCTTTTTCTGCTCTTTAAAAGGATAGAGGAGCTAAAGTTTACACAAGTTCATTTTCCTTCTAATGTATTTTAGAATTACATTATTTTTCCAATGCATGGATGCTGTTACCACCTACACAAGATTATTATAATCTATCCCAGGTAATTACTGCTGAGATCAGCAATTTAATGCCCTTTGTTTGCCAAATTTTTGTTTTCCCAAGAACCAATTCCACTCTATAAAGATGTGTTTCCAGGATACATATAATTATGCTGGGTATAACATCTGTCGCTTTGCGTGTTCAGAGCCTTACCAAACCAAAGTAAGGGACACGCTTGTATGCCAGCCTTAGGGAGAATGATTCAAGTATTAAAAGCTTAAATATGCAGAAGAGTTTTTTTT
>NW_023243512.1:0-1571 GCF_002007445.2 Ailuropoda melanoleuca
CCCTTCTCTTTACTACGTCTGTATCTTTGGGGTAAACACCCAGTAGTGCAATGGCTGGGTCATAGGGTAACAACTTGCTAAATGTTACTCAGCTAGTATCAGAACCGGGGATTGAACTGATCTATTTGCCTTCTCCAGAAAACTCTTTGAGACACACTGACCGAGTGTTGGCTGCTTCACTTGGATGCCCACTTCCTCTTGCATGGCTGCTCTTGGTAAGGTTTCTCATTTAAGAACTGTCTCCATACCCTGGCTCTATCACTGATCTCCAGTGTTTAGCCTCTCTGGCCCCAGGAAGCAGGTCCCTGCCTCTGCCCTCTAGTGGTCACAGGGAGATGCACAACCCTTTCAGGCATTCAGGACCTCTTTCAGCACCCTCTGGTGTGGGGTAGGGACCCAAAGCCATGTGGAGTCAGACTTCAGAGGTGCCTAAGTCTTCCAGGCTTCCCTGGACTGAGGAAGGAGCTGGATTCTCTGGGTCCTCCACTCCTGCTAGTCCTTTAAGAAAGACCCACCCATGTTTGACAATGGCCAAAATTAGAGTAAGAGAGGGACTTGGCATCAGCCCCAAATTCCTCTTCAGAGAGTCAGCAAGAGCAGCTGACTCAGAGTCTATATAATTGATGTCTATTCTTAGTGTCCACAGTTCTTTGTTCATTGACCCCATGCCTGGTGTGCTAAGTTCCCAAATGTACTTACCTTGGGTGCTTTTGTGTAGGTGTCAATCTTTCTGAGCAACAGTGCCCCATCTGGCAATAGGGAACACCTGCCTTGTCTGCCTCACAGGAATGCGATGAGGGTCAAGCCAGAGAGCAAATGTAAAATGGGGTTGAGGTTTGAGGTGGTCCACTCTCTTCTCCCACTGCCATCTTGGGGGCACTGGAACCCATGTGCAGGTCCAGCTTCCAGAGCTGCTCACAGTCTCTCAGCATTTCTTCAGATAAGTAACAAACTTGCTCTAAATGGATTCTGGGTCACACAGGACCACTGGAGCCTTTGAGCAAATTAGAAAAAGCCACTGCTTCCTCCAAGTGGACATGGCTTTGCCTGGTGCTTGGCTTGGTGGGTAGATATGGGTGTCTCTTGGCCTGGGCCCCCTTGTTCGGTGAATAACCCGCACAACGAAATGTGGGGGCTTTGGTACCACCGGCATCTCCAAATCCCTCTAGCCCCTGAATAACATGACACTGAATGGACATGCCCCAATGCCTTTATAGAAAACCCAAACAATCACTGTTTCAGAAGTTCAGCCATTAATAGGTGGTGTGGCCTCTAAGGGGGGGAGGGAAAGGCCAGCCCTCTGATTGGGTTTGTTGACATCTTCAAGCGCTGGTACACATGCTGCTCTTGTCACTGCCCCTAGCGCCTGGGGAGTTCCTTCTTTAGCTGACTGCAGTTCCCACAGTGCATTTAATCTGGAAGTCACTAGAAGCTACAGGCGAAGACCTGGGTTGTGGACAGGGATGAGTTAGAGACTTACCCTTGTGGGCAAGGACAAATAACCCTGGGGCAAAAGACAGCGGCCCTGGTGAGCAGCAGGCCTATCATGGCATTTTAGACCATTTTCTTCT
>NW_023243513.1:0-1571 GCF_002007445.2 Ailuropoda melanoleuca
CCTGTGTTTTCAGAATGTTGTCTCTCAATTATTAAAATATTTCAGTCACTCCCTTCAGAACAGAATAAATTGATAAGGAACATTCTAGACTATTTGCAGAACTAGCCTGGTTCTTTGATACTTTTTTCCCCTAGATAAACTACTTTTACTTATTTTATTTTATTTTAAAGATTTATTTATTTGAGAGAGAGAGAGCACAAGGGGAAAGGGCAGAGAGAAAGGGAGAGTGAGAATCTCCAGCAGACTTCCTGCTAAGTAAGGAACACAATGTGGGGCTCTATCCCAGGACCTTGAGATCATGACCTGAGCCAAAACCAAGAGTCAGATGCTTAACTGACTGAGCCACCCAGGCTCCTCTACTTTTACTTATCTTAAGCCTAGTTTTTCTTTTTGTGGAATGGAGATAGTACCCTTCCTAATTCATTGCAATCATATGAAAAATTGAAATAAGAAAGTATAAGTCATCTATACATTTACTTGGTGAAAAGTATTGTCTTTAAGATCAAGACTGGATCTCTCACTTTCTTATTCAGTGCTTTGTATTATGTAAACAATAAATAAATTCTTGATGAAGATGATGATGGCAGTAATCATAGTGGTTATCAAAATCAGAGTGAATCAATGTATGGATAATCATTTTCTAAACTATAAGGCTCTACAAAAATGCAGTGTTGAATGGATCTGAGTTGTCATCAGCAATCATAGATTACTCTATTACTGATGTTCATATTATTCACACGTATATGCAACAATCGGTCTTTCATCACCGTATTTTGCAAGTATTCCAAGATAAACGTGTGCCACCCTGAGTTCTTTAGAACAGAAGTTAAGTGGGGAGTCATTAGCAATTTAGCAACCTCAGTATTATTAAAGTTGTTAAAACAATCAAATACAGACTTAAAAGCAACTAAATCTGCTATATTTGCAAGCTCAAAATGTTGCCTTTAAAAACTGCATATATAATGCTGGTTTTATTTTCAAAGGTCAAAAGAGGGACAGATTTTGCCCCTGAACATTATTATTAACAGTTTGGGGAGTAAAATAACTAGAATATGTCACATACATAAGTCAGAGTCATTTGAATGTGTAATATGTATTTTAGCATCATTAGCATATTCACACTGTCTGATGTTTGCCAAGGATTCATAAATTGGGCTCTCAAAAAATTACCCAAGCATGCTCTACAGAAAAGCAATGCAAAAGGTGGTGAGGAAACCAAAAGGTCAAAATCAAGTATTTCTACCAAATGGAGCCAGCATGTCTCAAAGCACTAGATTTGTAACAGGATAATCTGAGTTAAATACTTGAAAATGAATGCAGATGGAAGGACTGTGAGTGTTGCCAGGGGCAGGCGATTTCCAAGTGTAATGTTCTTGCATTATTGTTATTGATACTTAAAAAGTGAAAGTGCTTCAGAGGAGCTCTACACTTACTCCACATACTAACATGTGCGACTCCTCAATCTCGCAAAGAATGTCTGTTCCTGAAACAGGGTGAATGGAATACCCAGGTGAATGGTAGCTAATGAACCTCTCCAGAATTCTAGCAACTGCAGGAATCTGAGCCAGTGG
>NW_023243514.1:0-248 GCF_002007445.2 Ailuropoda melanoleuca
CATACCAGCATTCACCTCTTGAATCTGATTCATTTTAATTTAATTCTAGGAGAAAAGTGATTTGCTGATGAAAGAAAGCTTGTGCCACAAATGGTTTTATTCAGCATTGACCAAAATTTCAAAGGGAGCTACCCGTTCAGAAAATTTGAATTTGATGGGGCGCCTGGGTGGCAGAGTGGTTAAGCGTCTGCCTTCGGCTCAGGGCGTGATCCCGGCGTTATGGGATCGAGCCCCACGTCAGGCTCCTC
>NW_023243514.1:268-1151 GCF_002007445.2 Ailuropoda melanoleuca
AGCCTGCTTCTTCCTCTCCCACTCCCCCTGCTTGTGTTCCCTCTCTCGCTGGCTGTCTCTATCTCTGTCTTATAAATAAAATAAAAAATCTTTAAAAAAAAAAGAAAATTTGAATTTGAGTATTTACAAATCTTAAGAATTGCCTGTGGCCAATAAGTATAACTTTTTTCTTGTCCTCTCGACAAAATCAGTCCTGTATTTAATTTCATCAACATTACTCCATATATATCACTCCATATATATACTTGTAAAAATTCATGCTTCATCATTAATCCACACCATGGAAGTTAAAATTCCAATTTCAACTCGACTCATATTTTCTTAAGATTAAAGCCTTCAGCTTTACTAATTAATAGTCACCCATCACTAATATTGGTACAAATTCTCTTTCACTTTAGCTCAGCTATTTAGAACATGCAGATCCAGACTGATGGACACACAACCTATTTGCTAAGGAATCATGGGGAACCAAGCAAGGGGGATGGCATTTGACTCTTCTTCATTCCCATCCTCAGAGATGGATTCTTCACGTTGATTTTATTGCCACTCAGTGACTAAAAAAAGAAATCTCTTATTGCTACCATGTTTTATTGCACAGTAAAATATAAAAATACAGGTGTATCAAAACCATGAAGCCAAATATATGTGAGATTCAAAATATGGGAAGGTCATAACAACAGTTCATAAATTATACATATTTTAAAAATCTTTTTGGTGAACCCACAGAGAAATTTGAGGGGTTTTTTCTTGTTGTGCCTCCCTTATTTTGTGTTTTTCTCTTCAAATAGAGAAAGCCCTGGTGGATTTTCAGTCTTGAGTGACACCTGAACTTTTGGTGAGTCCAGTGGTTGTAAACACAGCTGTCCGCTAGGTGGTGCTGCGT
>NW_023243515.1:0-1571 GCF_002007445.2 Ailuropoda melanoleuca
AAGGAGGGCACATATTGCATGGAGCACTGGGTGTTATACACAAATAATGAATCATGGAACACTACATCAAACAAAGGATGTACTGTATGGTGATTAACATAACATAACATAATAACATAACATAATAAAAATTATTATAAAAAAATAAATAGGGACACCTGTGTGGCTCAGTCATTAAGCATCTGCCTTCGGCTCAGGGTGTGATCCCAGCGTTCTGGGATAGAGCCCCTCCTCTGCTGGGAGCCTGCTTCTTCCTTTCCCACTCCCCCTGCTTGTGTTCCCTCTCTCTGGCTGTCTCTCTCTCTGTTAAATAAATAAATAAATAAAATGTTTAAAAATAAATGAATAAATAAATATTAAAAATGAAAAAGGCCCTTAAACATATCCAATTCCTTGTCTAAGGAGGGAACTACAAATTAGAAATGGCATCGACACTAAGATATCATTTATCCCCTATTAGATTGGGGAAGATTGCAAGTTTGACATTCTGTGGGTGAAATTGTAGAAAAATATGTTTTGCCATACAATGTTGGTGGGTACACAGTGTGTACAGATTAGGCTATCCCTAGGAAAACAGACCTTTATACTTTGCCCCAATGATCCCACTTTGAAAAATCTGGGCCATAAAAACTGAGAGTAATTGGTGGTTAGCAGGGGATGGAAAGTGGGGAGATGTATAATGCTTTTGATCTTCCAGTTATAAGATGAACGTATAGCATGGTGACTATATTTATAACACTCTTTTATATTCCACAATAATAATACTTGAAATTTGCTAAGAAAGTAGATCTTAAGCACTTTTACAGACAGACACACACAGACAAACATGAAGTAAATATGTGAGGTGATGGATGTATTAATTAACTTGATTATGGTAATCATTCCACTACATGTACATATATATCAAATCATCACATTGTACACTTTAAATATATGTGATTTTGTTGGCCAATTTTACCTAAATAAAGTTGAGGAGGGAAGAAATAATAAACTGAAAAATTACAAAAAGATATATGCTGAAAGTTATTAATTGCAGAAGTATTTGAAATGGTAAAACACAAAATTCAAATATTCTTCAATAGGAAATGTTACAGCCACAAAATAGATAGATGATTTGACACCTATACAAAGGAGTGAGTAATATCCTATGTATTGTTATGCAAAAAGTAAGAGGGAGAATTATATGTATAGTATGTTAGTGATGATTTAATACAGTGTAAAATATGAATTATATATTTGTACATATTCTTTATTTAAATACGAGACAACTTCAGTAATAAAGTTCAATTATGTATTGGGGAAGTGATGGTATTGGGTGGAGAGTCGGTGTAAAGGTTTTACTAATGTAATTTATTTTACATTGGAACATGCAAATGTTTTACAAAGCTATATAACAGTATAATTAAACAAGAAGACCCAACATTTATAAAAATACAAAGCAAATCAAAACAAATTAATCTAAGCTTTGTTGGAATAAGAAAAATTGTTCAAAATCATTATCCATCAGGGAAATTCAAATCAAAACCACATTGAGATACCACCTTACGCCAGCTAGAATGGCAAAAATGGAC
>NW_023243516.1:0-1571 GCF_002007445.2 Ailuropoda melanoleuca
CTTTTTTTTTTTTTTTTTTTTTTTTTTTGGCCAAAAGGCAAAATGACCTTGCTTTTTATACAAATGTATTTTCTCTTTTTCAAGCTGCTGCTGTCTCAGGAGAGGGATATTCTTTTTATCAGGTGTAAGTACTGTTAGTTTTCCTTAACGCACTTTTCATGACTGGCACTTTGAATCAACTGATTTCACAGCTTGGATTTTAGACCTTCCACTGCTTTTGCATTTATAACTTTCCCACTCCTTTATTTTAGGGTTTTATTTGCCCCTCTGACCCCTTGCTTGCTCTAATCTCAAGTAGCTGTCCCGCTGCTTTACTCTTGTCTATATACCCTAACATCTGACTATTTAGATATCCAAGTATCTACTTCTTTTGTGCTTGATTTTTGACAATTTTAACTCTTGCCTTGTTTTCTTGGTGCATCTCCTTTTAGTCTCTCAGACCCTTCCATACTGAACGATCTCTGACAACTTTCTGGTTTCCCAGAAAGTCTAAGCATCTATCTTGAAATCTACCCAGGTTCCTCTAAACATGACTCCTGGAGCATTTAGATAAATGAGTGTAGAGGAAATCTGCTCTCTCTCCCATGTGAATTTTCTTCTGAGAAAATAAATTTTGCTTAAAGGTAAAATGTCAAATCCTGTTTTCTTCCATTTCCTTGCCAGCTCTCCCTCATTTCCAGTTTTAGGAATCAGGACGTGCCTGGCTGCTGCTCACTCTCCCTTCCTAATGGGGAGCTCCGGAGGGCGGAGAAGCTTCTGCCTCTAGATTAGTGAGAGCCATTTATATGAATGCACCTTGGGGTAGGGAAATTAGTTAGGTAGCATGAAATTCATCAAGTCATGTAAAAGATAAGGGAATTTGACTTTATATATATATATATATATATATATACACATATATATATACACACACTTTTTTTTTAAAGAGGGTAACTCTTCAGATTCCTTCAGAAAGCTTTGTGTTGAAAAAAATAGACTTTTTTTTTTAATGGAGGCAGAGCATCTTAAGTGTTTAATTATAGTTTTTAACTGTATTGACTTTTTCCTCTTACGTGTTCAAATCTTCTTTTCTCTCTGTATTACTGCTGTATACAGCCATTGATTCTTAGAGAAATTGCTTGACTTTATCTCTCACCTTTGGCCAAAAATATAAATAAAGAGTTACTTAACTCTTTACATAGATTTTTCTTTTATCCTAAGTAGTGTATTGACTAGCTTTTTACCCAAAAGAAACTCATGAAGAGAATTGGAAAGAAAAAAAAAAAAGCCTGTAGTTTTTATCTGCTTTTAGAACCCAAATTAATGAATTAGATGAAGCCAAGTTCTATGTATTAATCTCACAAACTACATATATGGCGCACAGAATAGGTTTAGACACCTTCCCTCCACCAAGTTTATTTAAGGTTCTTTGGCAGGAACTTGTGCTGGAATAGGCAGCCTCTTGGATGCTTTCTACTTGCAATTTGACACCTAATGGTTTTCCTCTTGGCTGAGAAGCTCCATAAACAGAAGTGAGGAGAGATCCTGTGACCCCAGCACTCCAGGCAGCTGGGATCTGTGGAAAGGAGGGG
>NW_023243517.1:0-343 GCF_002007445.2 Ailuropoda melanoleuca
TAATATTTGTACATGTTAGAAATAAACTGCAAAGTCTGTTAATATAAAAATAACTTCACTAAAAATTAAAATTAACATTAATTAATTAATTAATTAATGTTTAGCAATACTGAACATTTAACTTTAGTCTTCAGAGTAAGTAAAATTCACATAACTGAAAATTCAAAACATAAAAAAAAATGTATATAATAAAANTACTCCCAATTGTTTCCTGTGGAACCACAGACATGGTAACGCTTTTCCTAACACCAGAAATAACATTTTCTTTTTGAATCGGGATTATGTCAAATTCACAAAACAGAAAACATCTGGATGACAAGACATGTGAATGACAAAAAAAAAA
>NW_023243517.1:568-705 GCF_002007445.2 Ailuropoda melanoleuca
GGGTACAAATCTTGTGCCTAGTTCCCAAATTAGTCACTGAAGAATGGACGGCACAAACCAGACTTCGAAACTAACTCCTGCTTATGCATCAGATCATTCCTGAAGACTGACACCAATAAAACAGAACGGGATCTGTG
>NW_023243518.1:0-1571 GCF_002007445.2 Ailuropoda melanoleuca
ATTCCCCCGCCCTGAGCCATTTTGCCCCAAGATGTGGAGAAGGCCAAAGAGGACACCCCGGTTTCAGGGCAGGCCCTGTCCAGCCTGTCTTCGGCCTCCCTTCAGAGCTCTGGATCGCTGCTGGCATGAGGACCCTCCAGGGACGGGAACAGCCTTGGCCAGGGCTCTGTCTTTGCATCTCCTTTCCTGGGTGCCCTGGGAAGCTCTTGCAGGGAAGGAATGCGAACCATCTGCTGGTGTAGTAAGCTGGCACCGGACCCAGGCAGGGGCCGCTCGGTGCCAGAGCCTAGTAAAGACGTTGGCGAGGGCTCCTCTCCCATGCCCGGAGTTTCCTCTGTCCGGATTGGCGTGTGGCCTTCAGCCGAGCCTGAGGCAGCACGGGGAAGAGGTGGCATCCGGCAGGCCCCAGCCTGGCCTGCCTGGAGGGCCACACCTCCTCGCCACCTCACTCCAGCCCCAGCCGGAAGGACCATGATGGTGCTGTTTGGTAGCACCGGGGGAAAGAAGCAGCAAGGTGCAGGGGCAGCCAGGGCAGGGTGGGGCCCCAGAACCCTCTGGCTGTTGGTCAGTAGGTGTCAAACGGTGGAGGCCTGGCTGCACCTCTCAGAGCCCCATTTCCTCCTCAGTGAAAGGAGGATATGAATA
Source organism: Ailuropoda melanoleuca (assembly GCF_002007445.2). NCBI lineage: Eukaryota > Metazoa > Chordata > Mammalia > Carnivora > Ursidae > Ailuropoda > Ailuropoda melanoleuca. The sequence goes on from NW_023243518.1 coordinate 646, forward strand.
GCCTATTTCCCTTCTCGGGTTTCTGTTATCATTTAATGGGGTAGTGGGTATAAAGGGCTTTGCCCTGCCTGGGATATGGTAAGCCCTCAATGCACGTTAACGAGGCACATTGGTATCTCTAGCCAGAGGAGTAGTGACAGTGGCTACCCCACAGGTGGTTTTGAGGAGTCGGATGAGCTGGAGCCGGTGAAGCACTTAGTACACTGCCTGACATACAGCAAGCTCAGCAAATGTTAGCTGTCACCACTATTATTACTATTATCATTATTATTTCCTGGTGCACTGAGGTGGAGCCTCTCTCATACGGCACACCCCATTCCGTGAGCCCTGTTCTTCCTACTGAGGGATTCTGAGGATGCTGCCCCCTGCTGAGTCTGGCTGGTCCTTCTAGAATGTTCAGTAGGTCCCCTTGCCCCCATATTTACTCTCTGGCACCTGCCCCGCTGTCTAACAAGGCCCCCTGCCATGCCCTCCGTGCCCTCTGTCACTCTTACCCACTGGTCTAGGATTCCCCGGGCACCACCCCTCTGGGGTTTCCTGGCAGAAAGGGCTCCCCCAGAACCCCGCTTCTGCCTCCTATCCCAGCCTGGCCTCCCCCAGGCCTGGAATCTGACTGGGTATTGTAACATAGTAGCTGAATGAACTCCAGTTTCAAAGGTTAATATCAAAATCTGGAGTGGATTACCTAAAAATTACTTACAACACCATTAAAATTCTGAACTCTTTTTGTTGTGGCTGTAAATTAATTTAAAATGTCAGGTTTTTTGAGAAATCCAATAAGAAATTGAGCCAACAGAGCAATCTGCAAACTGTCTGGCAAAGAGGAAAGTGTGTCTCTTCAATCGACAAGGAAAAATATGGAGCTTAACTGGAACCATATGGCTTAGTACTTGAGAGAAATCTGCTGAAGAGGGAGGGCGGAGGGG
>NW_023243519.1:0-1572 GCF_002007445.2 Ailuropoda melanoleuca
ACACACCCAGGATAATGTTTGACCAAATGACTGGGCACCTCATAACCCAGGAAAATTGAAACATAACCATCACAGGTCTACCCCTTATTAACTTGGCACTCATGCACTCTTAATCTCCATATACAGATAATAATGAGGTCATAATTTCACCTAACACTCTGCATACATCCCAAAATACACTTACCCCTTTCCCAGAAGAGGAAATAAAGTCCTTGAGTGATATTTACTCTTCTTCTTTATATTGCATAACTTAAATACTACCATGTAAAGTCAATATATTTTGTTACATGGTAAGAGAATAAGAGATCTAAGAAAACAAAGATATTTGCTATACATAGACACATATTCATTACAAAATAATGAGGAAACACTCATGATAATTATAGTCCTTGTTTCTGTAACTTTTCCCATGGTCATAATATTTATAACTACTTTGTTATACTACCTATTCTGTATTCCTTTTGTTTCAGCAAGAATCTCAGCTGATTGGGGTTCTTTACCTGGTGGGATGACCCAAGCCTTCATTCCTGGAGTCTGGGCCATCAATAATCCTGTCTGGGTGGGATTGTTGTAGTTTTCCATTGACTTTAATCACAGGGCATGGCAATACTTAGGGATTCCTAAGGGTTCTCCTGTATTCCAAGCTTATTCTTTCTTACATTCTTTGTGGAGTAGTAGTCCAATTTTCCCTTGGTAGTCAGGATCAATTACCCCAGCCAGCACAGTAACTCCCTTCCTTGCCTGTTGATGGAGAGGTATGAGGAGCCTGAAGTGGCTGGGCTGTTGTCTTAACTTCTAGTTCAGTGAAATCATTGCTGTGTTTCCTAGTATAAGCATTCCTCCTTTTGGAACTAAGACTTCTAGGTTAGTAGAGCATCAGGTTGTAGGAACAGAAAACAAACATTTTTGCTAGTAGGTCATTAGGGGTAATAATGAGTTGTACCACTCCCATTCCTAGGCTCATTTCTAGCTGTGGGAGAAACAGCATCATATTTTGGAAGCTGATTCAGAGCATTGACACCCTTCTGGACAGCATGCAAGGTATTACCATCTAGCTGGTACTGTAACTGAGTTTCCGAAAGGCCATTCCACTGTTTTATCAAGCCATTCAGAGAGGTCTAACCACATACCTTTCCCTAAAATTTCTTGTCACTAATTTTCTAATCATGCACCTTCCACGTCCCTGACTACCCAGTCAAAACATTAACCACAGCCCATGAATCAGACAGCTGGCCATTTTTCTTTCCAATGAAGTGAAATCCAGGTACACTCTCCTTCAGGGTTGTGTCCTTTACTACTGTCCTTCAGTGATATCCCAGAAAGGGTCTGTAGTTCTATAGCTGTCCGCTTTTGGGTGGTGCCTGCATATCATGAAAACCAGGCTCTAGTTTTCTCTTCTTCTGTCAACTGATTGTAGGGAACTCTTCATTGGGCCATAGGTGCAACCTAGGACAGATAAGGCAGTGTATCAGGAGCAGGAACCATGGGCATTTGGGCCACTCTTTGTGTAACTTTGCCTTCAGGACCTTCTCAGACGTGGCATGTATGTTATCACTTTGATTTTATGACAGA
>NW_023243520.1:0-1572 GCF_002007445.2 Ailuropoda melanoleuca
TCTCCCAGTCCCCCTGCTTGTGTTCCCTCTCTCGCTGCCTGTCTCTATCTCTGTCAAATAAATAAATAAAAAATCTTTAAAAAAAATAAAAAATAAAAAATAAATAAATAAAGGAATCTTAAATGCCTATTACTAAGTGAAAGACACCCGTCTGAAAAGGCTGCGTACTGTATGATCCCAACGAAGTGACATTCTAGAAAAGGCACAACTACGGAGGCAGCAAAAAGATTGGTGGTTACAGGGGTTCCCAAGGTGGGGAAGTGGGGTAGGAAGGAGCGAGGGAGGAATAGGTAGAGTACGGGTAATTTTGAAGGCAGTGAGCCATGATACTATAATGGTGGATCTATGATATTATGCACTTGCCAAAATCCATAGAACTATACAACACAAAGAATGAACCCTAATATGAACTATGGACTTGAGTTGATAATAATGTATCAATATTTGCTCACCAATCATAACAAATGTCCCATACTAATGCAAGTTAATAGGAGAAACTCTGTGTGTGGTTGGGGGGAGGGGGAGATATATGGGAATTATCTAAGGAAATTAAAGCTCTAACAGCTATCTTCTTTCCTCCCAGTCTACCCAAGAGGTCCTGAACACTATGCATGAGCAAGGACATTAAGAGACCCTAGTTCTACACCAGGGAAACGAAATAGAGAAGGAAAAGCCTGAGCAGTCAGGATTTCTGATCAGTTTTCATTTTCCTGTGCCATGTGCTGTGAGATCATGGATCATATTCTCACAAATACCCATAAATCTACACATGTAAAGTAAGTAAGTAGGGTAACAGTGAAAATCAAGTGTTGATTTCCTCTGTTTTGTTATTTATTGGGGGAAGGGACCTACAGAATTATCTAGTTTTCTAGTTTTCTCATTACAGAGGATTAAGTGATTTACACCAAATACTGAAAAGTGGCATAAATGATGGGGGGGGGGAACACATACAGGAAAAGAGTGATGGCATGCCTTCCACAGAGTGATTGTTAAAAGAGTATTTCTTAAATTTCTCTGAAACTATATGCCAGGGAGAGGAAAAAACACATTTTCTGTGAAAAAGAAAAAATATTAGAGATGGTCAGAAAAGTTACTATACTAGAGGTCCAGGGGTACTGGACTTCTATGGTGGCATAAAGGCTGATACCACCAACCCGGGAGCGCTGTTTTGAAAACTGGATGAGATAATGTTTGTAAATGTACCTGGCAAATCCCAGGTAGTAAAAATGTAAAACTGAGAAAAACAATGAGTAAAGGAGAGAAAATGGCCTTTCAATCCTGCAAGATAAGACAAAGTGGAAAAGAGGCAATACAGTCAGGATCCCCGTTCCTGGTTCCTTGCTGCTCCAGGTTCTGTCACATGCAAAACGGCTCTGGGGTAGATTTTAATTCATCTGTTTTTCTTGACAACTTCAGTTATAACCTTTGCTAATGCTTTTAAGTTCCTACAGGATACAAAAAGGTTAGTGAAGATTCTGAACTAAAGGAAAATGCCTTCAAGGATGGGATGATGAGGATAGAATGAATTCTTATACCAAAAAAAAAAAAAAAAAAAAAAAGAAAAGAAAAAAA
>NW_023243521.1:0-1572 GCF_002007445.2 Ailuropoda melanoleuca
GTGTTTCAAGCAAAGGAAAAATAAGGTTTCCTTTGTTGTTAAGGCTAAGGGAAATGACTCCAGCTTTTTCTGAGAACCCTGCCCTATAGGGAAAAAAAAGATGCAAAAATCAAATGGAAGGTAGGGAAACTGAAAAGTAAAGCAGATGAGGGATGTCTCAAGGTCATTTAGGTAAAGTTTCCTTGTTTGCCCAGCAAACACATGGTACCCAAGTAGGGTATAACAACCAGGTAACCTCCGCCGGCAGCTTGAAAACATAAGGCATTTAAGCAACTATGGAATGTTTATTGTCAGGCTCATACTCTGCAGAATAAGCCTATTAGAATTATTCAATGGCTAGACATCCCAATTAGAAGTCTCAATACTCAAATACTTTAGTTTTAAAAGTTAATGGAATTGGATAATGCCGAGTATATTTTGGAAAAGTATCTACTGCCTGTTATGTTGACTTCTAAAAAAAAAAGGTATAAGAAATATAGCTTCAGTTTTGTCCAAGAATGAAATACAGTGTGTTGAAAATTGCTTCAGCCAATTTCAAGAACTCCCATAAATTCTTCCATTGTGTCTCTTTTATTGGGCTGTCAACAGTAATAACACTTCATATTCAAGATATATTCCCCCCTTGTAAAATTTATCAATTCAGTAGTTCCCCTTTCCCAATTATAGATGAAGTGTAGATGAAATAAGGAAGGCAGTTTTAAGAAAAATCAATAAGGAAGAAGTCTTCATTATTTTAGTAATGCTGCTTTGTGAATAGTAATGTGATTCTAAATCCACACAAAAAAGTTATGAAGAGACAGCAACTTGTATTTTTGTGGGAAATATTTTCTTAAGGCATCAGAGAGAAAGGAAGCCATTTTATCAGTAACTTTAAATACTTTCCTAGAAATTATAAATTATTTTCATATATAAAAATTATATATGTAAATTATATATATTTTCATGTGTGTATAAATATATACACACACATAGCCATATGTATATATATACATGCTTGTCTTCCCAAAATAAAACCTTTGATAAGCCAAATTCCATGCCCATCTTGTCCACCATTGCATCTTGCATGTATTTTATTCTAACATATAGTTTTGGATAAATTAATGTATGTATATAGATCATTTCAATAATGGTTTTATTGATTTTTCTAAAATAAGCCATGCTTTTATATTTTGCCTTGTTTTTAAATTACTAAAATTGTATGGAATTTTTTTTTTCCTTTTGCCCCATCCATTAGTCAGTCCTACCTGACCTGGTCTTTGCTTATACCCAACCCAAAAGAGCAATCTTACATTCCAGTGATTTAATGTATGAAATATGAAGCCTGAATTGTCAGAATTCACAAATTCTTAATTTGTAAATGATTTATGCTGGAGAAGTGCATTAGTTTCCTAGATAGCTACGTGCATCTTATAAACTGCTTGATGACCTATTCTTTAGCCTGCTGCTCTTCAAACTCACACTTATTCTAAGCCCAAAACAATCTTGAATTCACTACCAATTTCTGATTTTTTTGGTACTTTCTGTATAGTTTGTCACCAGGACTATTCTTCTACTTGGATTTCCCCCTTATTC
>NW_023243522.1:0-1572 GCF_002007445.2 Ailuropoda melanoleuca
TTGTGTTCCCTCTCTTGCTGGCTGTCTCTCTCTCTGTCAAATAAATAAATAAAATCTTAAAAAAAAAGTTTTGTTCTTTTCTTTCTTTTTTTTAAAGATTTTATTTATTTATTTGAGAGAGAGAGACAGAGAGAGCATGAGTGAGGGGAGGGTAGAGGGAGAGAGACAAGCAGACTCGCTGCTAAGCAGGGAGCCCAAAGTGGGGCTTGATCCCAGGATCCTGAGATCATGATCTGAGCCAGAGTCAGATGCTTAACTGACTGAGACACCCAGGCACCCCAATGCCTTCTATTTACTTTTCTTGCCAAATTATCTGAGTAGAACATCCAGTATAATGTTGAATAAAAGTGGAAAGAATGGAAAGCTTTGCCTTCTTCCTGATGTTAGTATAAAAACATCAGTCTTTTACCTTTAAATATGATATTGGTTCTGGATTTTTCATAGATGCCCTTTATCAGGTTGAACAAGTTTCCTTCTATTCCAGATCTTCCTTGATTTATGATGGGGTGGGTTACATCCAGATAAATCCAACATAAGTTGAAAATATCATAAGCCAAAAGTGCATTTAATACATGTAACCTACCAAACGTTATAGCTTAGCCTAGCCTACCTTAAACATTCTCAGAACATTTACCTTAGCCAATAGATGGGCAAAATCATCTAACAAAGCCTACTTTATAATAAAGTACTGACCATCTCATGTAATTTATTGAATTTCATACTAAAAGTGAAAAACAGAATGATTGTATGGGCATAGAATGGTTGTAAGTGTATCAGTTATCTACCCTTGTGACTGTGTGGCTGATTGTGAGATGCATTTTGCTGTCACTGGCCAGCATCATGAGAGAGTATCATAACATGTACTGTTAGCCTGGAAAAGATAAAAATTCAAAAATTTGAAGTATGGGTTGTACTGAATGCATATCACTTTCACACCATCATAAAGTCAATAAATTGTAAGTTGAACCATTGTGAGGTAAAGGCCATCTGTATTTTGTTGAGGATTTTGTGTCTATATTTACAGTGTTTTTCTTTTGTGGTGTCTTTGGTGAATTATTTTTAAAAATAATAATCATACCAAAAATCTACAAGGGTATTATTAGGTCTTCTCCCTTCCTTGGCTACCCACCCTTAGCCATTCACTAGTTCATATAAACAGCTATTTAAAAATAAATCTTTTTAAATTCCTTACCATTTATAATTTTGTAAATAAGTTATTAAAATTAAAATCAGCTACTGAATATTTGACATAAGATATTCTCTATCAGGTTGTAATAATAAAATCATTTGAATTTCTGTAGTAAAAAAAACAACTCACTGACAATCAGAAACTCCACTTCTAGAGGTATAACTTGTGTAAGGCATGCTCTCTGAGCCTCGTTTGTAAAAACAGGAATAAAGGAGCACCTGGGTGGCTCAGTCAGTTAAGCTTCCAACTCTGATTTCGGCTCAGGTCATGATCTCGGGGTTGTGACATCAAGCCCCATGTTGGGCTCTGTGCTGGGCGTGCAGCCTGCTTGGGATTCTCTCTCTCATTCTCCCTCTGCTGCTCCTCTCTCTCTCTCTCTCTCT
>NW_023243523.1:0-1572 GCF_002007445.2 Ailuropoda melanoleuca
CATAACGCTGGGATCACGCCCTGAGCCGAAGGCAGACGCTTAACCGCTGTGCCACCCAGGCGCCCCCAGCCCTGGACTTCTATTTGGCATGTTTTTCCCAGTGAAAACCCAGACAGACATTTGATGTCTGACATTGTCTCTTCAGAAAAGTTCTTCAGGCGTGGTGTTCTGGCTGGTGGTACTTGCTCCCCAGGAGCCAACACCACCCCCCTGACCCCAGCACAGCTGAGTACAGTGGGAGGCAACCTGACTAGCCCGTGGTTTTCAGTGGCCCACCAACTTGGTTCTTAATGCTGCAGGGGAAGCTGCTGCAGTTGGAACACAGTGTTTCCCAAAGGCCTTTCGACCCAGAAGAAACTTCAACCATCAGCAGCACATGACAGAGGAGAGCCACTTAGTGGAATGAAAAAGTGCTTTTGGAGTTGTTTTCTTTCTCTTATTGCTGCTTTTGCTCTGTGTGCAGGACAGAGACTCGATGTGAGAAATAGTTGTGGGGTTGTGGGAACCATAGAGATTTTATTGTTGCTTAGAACTTTCTGGAGACCTTCTGCCTGTAGAAACTGTGATGTGTTGGGCCATTCGAGTTCCAGCTGCCAGGACCTGACACTCTGCCTGCCCTTCCTGGCTTGGGGTGGCCAGCAGTGGGTGGGTGAATGCCCTCAACCAGGGGTAATGGGAGGTGGACGGGTGACCCAGTGACCTCACCCTGGGTCACTGATGCCCACGTTTGATGGCTCCCAGAGCCCCCTTGTCACTCCTTGTTCACACACCCCCTGTGCGGGCCCCTCTCCCTCTTCAGTCCTCCCCTCCTCTGCCTGGTGTCAGGGCATGCCTTCCAGTACAGCTTCCAGCCTTGGATTGTCTCCATGGTTGGCCACGGTGGAGGATGGGGAGGTGGGACCACACTAAGAGAACTGGCTGGCTCATCTGAGTGTCAGGTTAGATTTAGGGAAATGATTTCAAAATATTTGGTGCCCATGTTAGGATTGTGTGAATGTTAGTTTTCTCTGTCAACTTGAGTGGGACACAGGACACCCAGATCTTTGGTCAAGCATTTCTGGGTGTGTCTGTGAGGGCGTTTCCACCTGGGATTAGCAATTGAATGAGTAGCCTGAGTAAAGCAGACTGCCTTCCCTGATGTGGATGGGTCTCATTCAATCCTTTGAGGGCTGGATGGAACAGCAAGTAGAGTCAGGGAAAATTCAGTCTCTATGTTTCACTGTTCAAGCTGAGACATCCTTCTCCTCCTGTCCTTGGGCCAGGACTGGAACTGACCACATCAGCCCTCCTGGTTCTTTTTTTTCTTTCCTAAAGAACAATATTTTATTCATTATTTTTTTTATTTTATAATAATATTTTTTATTATGTTAGCATACAGTACATCCCTGGTTTTTTTTTTTTAAGATTTTATTTATTTATTTGACAGAGATAGCCAGCGAGAGAGGGAACACAAGCATAGGGAGGGGGAGAGGAAGAAGCAGGTTCATAGCGGAGGAGCCTTATGTGGGGCTCGATCCCTTAACGCCAGGATCACGCCCTGAGCCGAAGGCAGACGCTTAACCGCTGTGCCAC
>NW_023243524.1:0-1572 GCF_002007445.2 Ailuropoda melanoleuca
AAAAAAAAAAGAATCCACTGTGTCCAAAGGAGAAGGGGGGCTCCATCCGCAAGGCTACCGATATGCCTCCCCATACATGTGAGGACGTCCTCCCGGTCCCAGCTGCCAAGTGGGAGAGTCGCTTCCCTGAGGAGAAGACAGCTGCAGGCGTCCTCCTGCCCATTCCATGCAAGGCCAGTGCGGTAGTGCTCCCCCAACTAACGACCTGCTCTCACCCAGCTTCCAGCACTGCTTCTCATTACACTGAAACCGGCTCTCCCTGTCGGCATCACCGCCCCTCCCTCAGACACACAAGTCCCAGGAAAGATGTGTGCCATGGGAAAACACTGCAATGGGACGAACTTCCCTGAGGCCACACGGAACAATTTTAAAGATGGCTGGGCTGTCCCCAGCTCAACAATGACGTTTCTTCTTACAAAACAACACAGCCAAGAATGGAACACATTTCGAGCTGTGAAGCTGACCCTTCCCCTGCCCCACCAAGGAGAGCACAAGGCACAGAGGTCAAAGGCTCCAAACCCCTAAGGAAAGTGCAGTCTGGGGTGTTCGACAAAACCCAGCCAGTCCTTTTTGGAATGGGGGTGAGATAGAGGGTGGGCAGGGCAGGGAGAAGAGTGGTTTAAATTATCATGAAATACCTTTTTAGCACTGATATTTAAAGAACCTAAGGATTTACACCTTCACAAAAATGACTGCTTATGTCAGTTTAGGTGGAATCTCTTTCTATTGGCATTCCTGTTACAGTTTAGAATAGTTCATGCTCTTCAGAAAGTGGTTTCCAGAGCCATCTTTCCTGGATGCTTGAAGCAGGTTCTTACCTTCAACTAGAGGATCCTTCGGGCAACAGCTCACTGGAGCAGGCCACAGGAGCAGGGGCCCTGTCGGGACCAGCAGTTCCAACCGTGAATTTCCACTGCCCTAAACTAAGCCTCTAGTTGTTTTGTGTGATGGTGATAACACCATTTAAAATAGCATTTACATTTTTTTTTAAAAAGCTATAGCTACTTATTTTAAAAAATGTGTAACAAACAGAAACAAAACTACAAAGAAGCAGAGAGTGGCAAAGGGTCAGAAACTCCTATTTCTTTGCTCAGACACCAACCAACTATGTCCCACTGGGCTCTCCTGGTTACCCACCTGGAATGAGGTGATGGTTAATGAGACTGACGGAGGAATGAAGGAGACTACCTGTGGAAAGCCCGTGTACAGCAGAAACTGCCGCACAGATCCGCGATGACATCGCTGCTATTTTCACTCAAATATTTCACTCAGCTTAACAGAGAAGGAGAATTCAACCAAACTCCTCTCATCTCTCCCAGAATGGAATTCTACGTGTCACAGCTATGATCCTACCACGTGGTTTTTCTCCGTGGCAGCCACTCAGAACCACAGATGCTGAAGGCTCCAGAGTGTGGGGGCTGGGATGTCCTCAGCCTGCCAGGAATCTCGGTTCTGATCCTACCTTACCAACTGCATGAAGCAAAGGAGTCACCTAACCATCCTGGACTCTGCACTTCTCACCTGTAAATGGTATGTGATTCCTAAAGTCACATCTAGCTATAAAATTCTATG
>NW_023243525.1:0-6961 GCF_002007445.2 Ailuropoda melanoleuca
GGGAGGGTGAAGGCCAGAGCAGGGAGGACCCTTAGGGGTGGGAGGGGCTTGGGTGCTCAGCAAACAGCAGGAAGGTGTCACTGAAGGGGTTGGAGCCATGGGGGGACCTGCCTGAGCTGAAGCAGAAGGATCCCTCTGAGTGCCTTGAGGAGAGGGATTCTGAGGAAAGTGGGTGATCTTGTCATAGACCTTTTACTTAAGGTCCCCATGAGTCTAGAGATTTGGTGACCACTTGCACATAGAGCTGATTTGGTTTTGGGACCCCATGAAAACATGATTTCTGCTCCATCTTTCCTATGTCTGTGGAAACAAGAATAAAACATCACATTCACCTTCTTAGAGAAGAAAAGCAATGGGTATGAAACTACAAGTAGAAAATAAATTTAGCTACCATATAAACAGTTTGTGAGGCAACAAAGACAGAATCCTGACAAGAATTTGAAAGCAGAAATACTCAGAAACCAATGAATTTAGGAGACATATCTCACCTCGAAACATAAAGAAATCTGTCTAATATTCACCAGTAAATGTTCAGTTAGACAAAGCTGATAGCTTTTCAGAAATCACTCTGTCATATCTGATCCCGAACAAATTGTAACAGCACCACATGACTTTTGAAATGTATGCTGAATTGATGTCTTGGGAATATGTCACTGAGCTGACTTCCTGGAAATTGTCCAGTCTCTACCATTCTGTGAAGATCCCCCATAAGACCCTCAAACCAACTCCACGGTCCTCTGATCAGTGATGTTTGACAGGATACAGTCAGCGTTTGCAGTAACTTCTCTGAGGAGGGTGAGCACTAATTATTTGTGTACATTTTTGCCATTTCCAAAGAGAGGTGTCCCTTCAGAGAGTGAGAAACTGGAGTAGTCACATAGTGTATACGAACCATGGTATCTAGAAATAAGACATGTTAGTGAGAATAGACAAGGACCTGGTGAGCTGCTGAAAGCCACCGGGCTCTCAGGGCTTTGGTCCACATTGAGATTGGTGCTTTCTGACCAGCAGGGGGCGCTGTGGGACTGCCCTTTGGTCCCTACACAGCTGCTCAGTGAGGAGACATCACTCAAGAGAGTCTGGGCCTGTGTGCTGGGCCCTGTGCTCCCTGATGGGGACTCAGCAGCTGTGTCCTCTCAGCCCTGGCAGAGTCCCCTGCAGGGTCCTGTGTGGTCCCAGCAGGTGCTTCCTTCCACTGCTCCCCCCAGGGCTGAAGCCAACCACTATTCTCAGTGTGTGGTGTGAGCTGAGGTCTAGCACCAGGACTCAGGGAAGGGCTGGGAGGTCACTGGAGGGAGCCCATTTGCATGGACATTCCCTCCAGTGGCAGAGGGTGGAGGAGAAAAGGAGGCCTGGGGCAACCCAGCCATTTGTGAGGAAAAGGGGCTGGGTCAAGAGGCCAGGACTCCTGCCCTTATGCTCCTCTATCAAGGTCCGTGTAGGGTCTGGACTTGGGTAGTGGGTCCCCGTTCTCAGGCGCCATCAGTCCCTCAGGCTCAGATATTGAAAAGTGTTACTCTGGCTCCTGTCCATCACCCATGAGGGTCTGTGTTTGCAGATCCGTGTCGCAGCCCATGCTGACCCAGCCGACCTCCCTCTCTGCATCTCTGGGATCATACCCCAGACTCACTTGCACCCTGAGCGTTGGTTTCNTGCACCCTGAGCGGTGGCTTCCGTGTTGGCAGCTATGACATATACTGGTTCCAGCAGCAGCCAGGGAGCCCTCCCCAGTACCTGCAGAGTTTCTACTCAGACTCAGATCAGCACCAGTTCTCCGGGGTCCCCAGGCGCTTCTGTGGTTCCAAAGATGCATCAGGCAAAGCAGGGCATCTGCTCATCTCCAGACTGCAGGCTGAGGACAAGGCTGACTATTTCTGTGCTACAGCTCATGGCGGTGGGAGCAGCTACCGTTCCTCACAGGGTCTCAGATCACAAGAAATAAGTCCTGGAACCAGAGACCTTGTGCCTGAGACTCTTGTATTGAGAAGTTTCTGTGCAGGCTCCTGTAGGGGAGAGTCCCCTGTGGGGAGACCTGTCCTTGAGGGGGAGGAGTGACACACAGACTATGCTGTTGCCTGAGCCAGCACAGGTGTCCCTGGAGCTCACCTGGGTGAGGGGATAGAGCCCAACTGCAAATGCGCCAGGCTCTAGGATAATGAAAATGAATAAACACTTTGAAAATTATACCCTCAGTCTCTCCTGTTGTGTCTCCTTAACTACTCACAGAGAATGTTTTGCTTATCACAGTCCTGTTCTTAAATTCTATGTTTAGAGTCCATATGTTAACAGGCACCCTGGTCACAGACACAATCTTCTCTTTCTCTGAACCAGCTACAAATGGTAATGACTTCTTCAGACACACTGACATCATCTTCCCTCCACAATCACCCTGTTCTCTATTCCCACCACCCCCAGGTCTTCAGTCGCTCTCTGGCTCTTCAGGTCTGAACAATCTCCACATTGGGATTTCAGAGAAAAGTCACAATGTTCTTGCTGTCAAGTCCAGACTCCAGGGTCTTCCTCTAGGGAGGACAAGTAGCAGAAATTGCACCAGCATGAAATTCCTTCATCATCTGCTTCATGCTCTCATACCCAGAGTGTAATTCCCACTTCCCACCAGCCTCGGTTGATCTCTCTAATATGTCAATAATATTATTGTATTTCCAAAATATGAATGTTCATTCATTCTTTGAGGATTAGCACATAGAAGCTCTTTGCGTATATAATTTTTCATCCTCAGAATGACTGAGGCCCCACAGAAGGTCAGTGTTGATGTAGTTGACAAAGGAGAGAGTGGCTTCCATACTTTAACATATGCCAACTGTTTTTCTTGTGGCTGAGAATATGTGTTTCTAAAATTGTCAGGATACTAACTCAGCCACACACTTTTCCTCCAACAATGAAGTCCCATTCATTCGCCCTTTCCAAGATATTCTCCACAGGGCGCCCTAAGGTGACACCAGTGGAACACAGAGCATAGTGAGGAATGGATGTCATGTGAGGGGGCAGGAAAAGGAGGCTGCATTGTCACCTCCTGTCCTGTGATTCCTATGACCTGAAGACCACATAGCTTTGAGATTTGTGTCCAAGGAGGGGAAATGGACAGATGTCTTCCAATCCAAAAGACCCAGCCTTATCACTCTGAGGATGTGTTACCAGAGTCCATCCACCAAATTCCTCTTCCTTGTGTAGAATTACTCCTCCTGTGAGGGATGTGACCTTCCAGACACTGGCCTTCCTTAGCTCCAAGATCCAGGACCCTGGAAGTTCTTACAGGGAGCCTGCTCTGGGGATGGGATAGCATGGAGATCAAACCGCAAGGGGTGGGAAAAACATAAGAGGAATAGAGGGACACTTGTCCTCATGCTGCTTGGTCTCTGAAGGAAAGCTATAGTGATAGTATATGGAGAATATTCTCATTCTGTGTGTGTGTGTGTGTGTGTGTGTGTGTGTGTGTGTGTGTGTGTGTGAGCCCTCTCTCCTTTCTCCTGAATCACAGTGTCCTTGAGTCCACAGTTTCCAGGCCTCTCTCTCCCTCCGAAGTCAGAGTCAACCTGGGCTAACCCAGCCATCCTAAGCATTACTGTCTCCAAGAGGCAGAATCCCTATCAGCAAGTACCACTAGCGATACTGAGGGTAATAAGGTTCCTGTCAGCAGGAGAGCCATGACATGCCCTGAACACGTGCTCTCCTGGGACGAGGCTGAAACTCAGGAGTCATGGAGTGAATCTCTGTTGCTGTGGGCAGCTCAGCTCCGGACTGTCTCTCGGCTCCAGTGTGTGCCTGAGCCTGGTCAGTACATTGATTATGGGAAATAGATTGGTGATGGTGACAGGAGACACATCCTCCCAGGGCTCTCAATCCTGGATGTCACTCCCTCAGTCACCCTGGTGACACCTCCAGTTGGCTGGACTTCTGCTGGAAAGTCTGCCCCAGGCCAGGGCAACAGGAATGTCATATCAGGGACACAATCCCCTTTGTCTCCATGTCTCCACCACTCACGTGTGGGACCTTTAACAGAATCCTCTGGGTCCAGGTGTCCTTGGGTAAGAGCAATTCCTTGCACTGCTCATGGGTGGTGGAAGGAGCACTTGCTCTTTCTGGACATGCTGGACACAAGGTACAGGGACGAGAGCTGAGCCCACAACAGAGGGTGGTATGACCTCAAACCCCTCTGTCCTGGAAGCTCTGACTGGGTGTGGGAATTCCCAGGGAATTCCCACTGAGACAGATCTGAGGTTTCAGAGGAAAAAGCCCCTCATGGGGTTTCACTGGGCAGCATATCTGGCTTCCTAGCTGTAGCTCCGGACCAAGGTTACAAAATTTATGATTAAAAAAAAAGTGATTTTTGGAAAAGGTTACAGACTTCTCTGTTCAACGTAGAACAGAAAGCATCCCTTCCCCATTGTTGTTGTGTCCGTGTCTTTAGACCAATCGCTACGCTTATTCCCTCTGCAGAAAGTACATATGTGGGAAAAGGATACTCGTGATTGCACCTGCATCTTCACAGGACTTTATCCTTTAGCTTCAATAAATCTTATTGAGGAGGACTTTGCATAAAATAACACAAATCCATTTTACATGCACATTGGGCTCAGTGGTGACGAATACATAACCACTGTCACTGGATCCAGTTAGAGCATCTGCAGTTGTTACTCTTTTTCTCCTCGAATGTCTGTCAGGATTCCCTTTGTGCTCTGAGGTCAGTGCCATACAGAGCCCCATGTGCCAGGGCTCCTGCAGACTTGTGTCTGCACTGGGAGGATAGATACTAGGATAGAATCACTTCCCACAGAGTGCAGAGAACTGCTGTTTCAAGCAGGTGGAAACAGTGACAGATGACCAAGATTTACAGCGTGTTTTTCCTTCTAGAAAGGAACATGAGGGCTTCTACCCACAACCTGCCGAGAAGCATTCCCCATCTCCTCAGAGCTGTGGGAACCTCAGAGCAAGGGGAGATCTGCTAACCAAGGGGGAGTCACATAAGAAGAAATTGCACAGTGTCCTTCACAGAAGGGCCATGTGTCCATGCAGAACCATCACTGCTCGGTCCTGACCCCAGAAGAGCCAAGATCGCTGTGGAGAGACTCACCTGAGGAGTCTGAGTAGAGCATAAAGTCTGCACTGAGGTGATGGGAGGACACATAAGGCGAGAGCTGACTGTTCTCAAGCAGGAAACAGTGGACAGTGATGTGAGGATGTAGCCTCTATCTCTGATGGGCTCAGGTCACCATGTCACACAAAGGTGTGTCTGGTACTTGCCACTAGGGGGTGCTGGGGGGCATTTCTGAGGAGTCAGTGGTGATCAGAGCTGGGACCTGACACCTGTGCCCTCTGCTCAGGGCTCACAGCTGTGACCTACCCACCCCCTGCTCCCACACAGCCCCCCCCCTGCCAATCCCCTGACATCCTCAGGCAGAGGGACCTGACCCAGGGCCAGGGAGGGGTCAGAGATCTGTGTTCTCATTTGCATAGACAGGCCCTCCCTCTCACAGAAGATGAAGAGGGGAAGGGAGAGATGAGGGGAGGCTCTGCTCAGCTGTGGGGCACAAAAGTCAGGACCAGGGATGGCCTGCACCATGTCCTGGTCCCCTCTCCTCCTCACCCTCCTTGCTCACTGCACAGGTGACTGGATGCATAAACAAGTAAAGGGACCCTGGGAGGACATGTGGGTTCTGCATCCTCCTCTTCTTTGCACGCCCCAGCATCACTCTCTCTGTGTTTCTCCCCCTTACAGGTTCCTGGGCCCAGTCTGGGCTGACTCAGATACCCTCCGTGACTGGGTCCCTGGGCCAGAGGGTCACCATCTCCTGCACTGGAAGCAGCTCCAACATCGGTGGTAATTTTGTGAGCTGGTTCCAACAGCTCCCAGGAACCGCCCCCAGAGCCGTCATCTATAGTAGTAACTACCGACCATCGGAGATCCCGGATCGATTTTCTGGCTCGAAGTCTGGCAGCTCAGCCACCCTGACCATCACTGGGCTCCAGGCTGAGGACGAGGTGGATTATTACTGTACATCGTGGGATGACAATCTCAGTGCTCACACAGTCCTCCAGGCCTGAGGGAAGTAAGACAAAAACCCACTCACTCATCTGTAGAGGGGGACACATGCCAGCAGTTCCTGCTCAGCTTAGCCTGTGATGTTCCTTATTCCTCTGCTGACTCCTTGTGCCCGGGTCCATCAGGGGCACCACCGGGGAGTGAGGATCTCCTGTCACTTCTGTCCTCAGANGGAGATCCCGGATCGATTTTCTGGCTCGAAGTCTGGCAGCTCAGCCACCCTGACCATCACTGGGCTCCAGGCTGAGGACGAGGTGGATTATTACTGTACATCGTGGGATGACAATCTCAGTGCTCACACAGTCCTCCAGGCCTGAGGGAAGTAAGACAAAAACCCACTCACTCATCTGTAGAGGGGGACACATGCCAGCAGTTCCTGCTCAGCTTAGCCTGTGATGTTCCTTATTCCTCTGCTGACTCCTTGTGCCCGGGTCCATCAGGGGCACCACCGGGGAGTGAGGATCTCCTGTCACTTCTGTCCTCAGAGTCACTCAGAGCAGCTCATTCCTTGACAAAGAGTTTCCATGTGAACAGAAATTTCTTGTTTCATCATCTGAGGTATTTTATTTCTAGGCTGGATCATACTAATTTTTTCCTTCTCATTTTAAATATATCAAACAATTTTATTTTCTCTCTGAACATATTATGAGACCTCATCAATCCCCATGTGGTGCTTGAAGAATAATTCAGTCCTGTGGCTTTATTATTCTCAACTTGGTTATAAGCGGTGCTGCTGCCTAGTTTTNCTGCCTAGTTTTCCTGATTCTTTGAGAAATAGATGCTCACTTAGAAATGTAAAAGTATTTTAAAAATCCCCAAAATTTTGTCTGCAGAAAAAACCTGCACGTGAATGTTTATACCAGTTTCAGTCCTAATTACTAAAAACTGAACGTGAGCAGA